>NW_025757878.1:0-5348 GCF_021184085.1 Oncorhynchus gorbuscha
CATCTGCACGTCGCTCAACGGGTAGTATAACTTTTTCATTATATTTCATTATATCACAACGTTTTGATTTGTCTTATCTTAGCAATTTCTTCTCAGCTAGCTACATAGCCGTCTTTGTATCAAAGATAATTGCGTAATTATCGTTTTCGCCGTCCTAACGTAGTCTTCACTAGCCAGCTAGCTAACGTCCACTGATTAGCTGCACTGGAGAAACTGTTACACTCAACTGAACGACTTGATTAGTTTAGTGTTAGCTAGCTACATAGCTGTCTTTGCTGTCTTCGTATATCGTATCATCGTATCCAAGATAATTGTGTTGTTTAGGTTTAGAGTGTGTAGTCTTAGAGTGATTATCTTAATTTACCGAGGTTAGCTAGCCAGCTATTTGTCGTCCTAACGTAGGTGACTCTGCTAGCTAGCCAACAGCTAGCCAACGCTAGCCAACGTCTTCTGTATAGAACTCAACTACCCGGTCGCATTCACAGGTTGTATCACATTTTCACTTCATTTTCATTACAGTACAACGGTTTGATTTGTTTGATCGTAGCTAGCTACTTAGCTAGCTACATAGCCGTCTTTGTATCAAAGATAATTGTGTAGTCTAGAGCGATTTTCTAGGTTCGCTAGCCATCTATTGTCGTTCTTTTAACGCAACGTAACGTAAACAACACTGCTAGCTAGCCTGCTAGCCCCGAATAGCAACACTGCAGAAACTATTACACTCAACGGAACGACTTGATTAGTGTAGTGTCAACAACGCAACCACTGCCAGCTAGCCTACTTCAGCAGTACTGTATCATTTTAATCATTTTAGTCAATAAGATTCTTGCTACGTAGCTTAACTTTCTGAACATTCGAGACGTGTAGTCCACTTGTCATTCCAATCTCCTTTGCATTAGCGTAGCCTCTTCTGTAGCCTGTCAACTATGTGTCGGTTTATCCCTGTTCTCTCCCTCTCTGCACAGACCATACAAACGCTCCTCACCGCGTGGCCGCGGCCACCCTACTCTGGTGGTCCCAGCGCGCACGACCACGTGGAGTTCCAGGTCTCCGGTAGCCTCTGGAACTGCCAATCTGCGGTCAACAAGGCAGAGTTCATCTCAGCCTATGCCTCCCTCCAGTCCTCGACTTCTTGGCCCTGACGGAAACATGGATCACCACAGACAACACTGCTACTCCTACTGCTCTCTCTTCGTCCGCCCACGTGTTTCGCACACCCCGAGAGCGTCTGGTCAGCGGGGTGGTGGCACCGGGATCCTCATCTCTCCCAAGTGGTCATTCTCTCTTTCTCCCTTACCCATCTGTCTATCGCTCTTTGAATTCCATGCTGTCACAGTTACTAGCCCTTTCAAGCTTAACATCCTTATCATTTATCGCCCTCCAGGTTCCTTCGGAGAGTTCATCAATGAGCTTGATGCCTTGATAAGCTCCTTTCCTGAGGACGGCTCACCTCTCACAGTTCTGGGCGACTTTAACCTCCCCACGTCTACCTTTGACTCTTTCCTCTCTGCCTCCCTTCTTTCCACTCCTCTCCTCTTTTGACCTCACCCTCTCACCTTCCCCCTACTCACAAGGCAGGCAATACGCTCGACCTCATCTTTACTAGATGCTGTTCTTCCACTAACCTCATTGCAACTCCTCCAATTCTCCGACCACTGCCTTGTATCCTTTCCCTCTCGCTCTCATCCAACACCTCCCACACTGCCCCTACTCGGATGGTATCGCGCCGTCCCAACCTTCGCTCTCTCTCCCCCGCTACTCTCTCCTCTTCCATCCTATCATCTCTTCCCTCCGCTCAAACCTTCTCCCACCTATCTCCTGATTCTGCCTCCTCAACCCTCCTCTCCTCCCTCTCTGCATCCCTTGACTCTCTATGTCCCCTATCCTCCAGGCCGGCTCGGTCCTCCCTCCCGCTCCGTGGCTCGATGACTCATTGTGAGCTCACAGAACAGGGCTCCGGGCAGCCGAGCGGAAATGGAGGGAAAACTCGCCTCCCTGCGGACCTGGCATCCTTTCACTCCCTCCTCTCTACATTTCCTCCTCTGTCTCTGCTGCTAAAGCCACTTTCTACCACGCTAAATTCCAAGCTGCTGCCTCTAACCCTAGGAAGCTCTTTGCCACCTTCTCCTCCCCTCCTGAATCCTCCGCCCCCTCCCCCCCCTCCTCCCTCTCTGCAGATGACAACCGTCAACCATTTTGAAAAGAAGGTCGTGACATCCGATCCTCGTTTTTGCTAAGTCAAATGACACTGCTGGTTCTGCTCACACTGCCCTACCCTGTGCTCTGACCTCTTTCTCCCCTCTCTCTCCAGATGAAATCTCGCGTCTTGTGACGGCCGGCCGCCCAACAACCTGCCCGCTTGACCCTATCCCCTCCTCTCTTCTCCAGACCATTTCCGGAGACCTTCTCCCTTACCTCACCTCGCTCATCAACTCATCCCTGACCGTTGGCTACGTCCCTTCCGTCTTCAAGAGAGCGAGAGTTGCACCCCTTCTGAAAAAACCTACACTCGATCCCTCCGATGTCAACAATTACAGACCAGTATCCCTTCTTTCTTTTCTCTCTCCAAAACTCTTGAACGTGCTGTCCTTGGCCAGCTCTCCTGCTATCTCTCTGAATGACCTTCTTGATCCAAATCAGTCAGGTTCAAGACTAGTCATTCAACTGGAGACTGCTCTCCTCTGTATCACGGGGCGCTCCGCACTACTAAAGCTAACTCTCTCTCCTCTGCTCTCATCCTTCTAGATCTATCGGCTGCCTTCGATACTGTGAACCATCAGATCCTCCCTCTCCACCCTCTCCGAGTTGGGCATCTCGCGTATTGCCCACGCAGATTTCGCCCTACCTGACAGGTCGCTCCTACCAGGTGGCGTGGCGAGAATCTGTCTCCCTCACCACGCGCTCTCACCACTGGTGTCCCCAGGGCTCTGTTCTTGGCCCTCTCCTATTCTCGCTATACACCAAGTCACTTGGCTCTGTCATAACCTCACATGGTCTCTCTTATCATTGCTATGCAGACGACACACAATTAATCTTCTCCTTTCCCCCTTCTGATGACCAGGTGGCGAGCTCGCATCTCTGCATGTCTGGCAGACATATCAGTGTGGATGACGGATCACCACCTCAAGCTGAACCTCGGCAAGACGGAGCTGCTCTTCCTCCCGGGGAAGGACTGCCCGTTCCATGATCTCGCCATCACGGTTGACAACTCCATTGTGTCCTCCTCCCAGAGCGCCAAGAACCTTGGCGTGATCCTGGACAACACCCTGTCGTTCTCAACTAACATCAAGGCGGTGGCCCGTTCCTGTAGGTTCATGCTCTACAACATCCGCAGAGTACGACCCTGCCTCACACAGGAAGCGGCGCAGGTCCTAATCCAGGCACTTGTCATCTCCCGTCTGGATTACTGCAACTCGCTGTTGGCTGGGCTCCTGCCTGTGCCATTAAACCCTTCAACTCATCCAGAACGCCGCAGCCCGTCTGGTGTTCAACCTTCCCAAGTTCTCTCACGTCACCCCGCTCCTCCGTTCTTCCACTGGCTTCCAGTTGAAGCTCGCATCCGCTACAAGACCATGGTGCTTGCCTACGGAGCTGTGAGGGGAACGGCACTCAGTACCTCCAGGCTCTGATCAGGCCCTACACCCAAACAAGGGCACTGCGTTCATCCACCTCTGGCCTGCTCGCCTCCCTACCACTGAGGAAGTACAGCTCCCGCTCAGCCCAGTCAAAACTGTTCGCTGCCCTGGCCCCCCAATGGTGGAACAAACTCCCTCACGACGCCAGGACAGCGGAGTCAATCACCACCTTCCGGAGACACCTGAAACCCCACCTCTTTAAGGAATACCTAGGATAGGTTAAAGTAATCCCTCTCACCCCACCCCTAAGTTTTAGATGCACTATTGTTAAGTGACTGTCCCACTGGATGTCATAAGGTGAATGCACCAATTTGTAAGTCGCTCTGGATAAGAGCGTCTGCTAAATGACTTAAATGTAAATGTAAAAGTGTTGTTGTTCAGCTTGAAGGTATAAGCTTCATGTAAAATGTTTCAGGAGGAACAGAAATAAAGAAAGGATTGAGATGAAATAAAAAAGAAAGAGATTGAGATGAAACCAGTTTACTAAAGAAAGAGATTGAGATGAAACCAGTTTACTAAAGAAAGATATTGAGATGAAACCAGTTTACTAAAGAAAGAGATTGAGATGAAACCCTAAAGAAAGATATTGAGATACCAGTTTAATAAAGAAAGAGATTGAGATGAAACCAGTTTACTAAAGAAAGAGATTGAGATGAAACCAGTTTAATAAAGAAAGAGATGAAACCAGTTTACTAAAGAAAGAGATTGAGATGAAACCAGTTTACTAAAGAAAGAGATTGAGATGAAACCAGTTTACTAAAGAAAGAGATTGAGATGAAAACCAGTTTACTAAAGAAGAGATTGAGATGAAACCAGTTTACTAAAGAAAGAGATTGAGATGAAACCAGTTTACTAAAGAAAGAGATTGAGATGAAACCAGTTTACTAAAGAAAGAGATTGAGATGAAAACCAGTTTACTAAAGAAGGAGATTGAGATGAAACCAGTTTACTAAAGAAAGAGATTGAGATGAAACCAGTTTACTAAAGAAAGAGATTGAGATGAAACCAGTTTACTAAAGAAAGAGATTGAGATGAAACCAGTTTAATAAAGAAAGAGATTGAGAAAACCAGTTTACTAAAGAAAGAGATTGAGATGAAACCAGTTTACTAAAGAAAGAGATTGAGATGAAAGTTCAGTTTACTAAAGAAAGAGATTGAGATGAAACCAGTTTAATAAAGAAAGAGATTGAGATGAAACCAGTTTACTAAAGAAAGAGATTGAGATGAAACCAGTTTACTAAAGAAAGAGATTGAGATGAAACCAGTTTACTAAAGAAAGAGATTGAGATGAAACCAGTTTACTAAAGAAAGAGATTGAGATGAAACCAGTTTACTAAAGAAAGAGATTGAGATGAAACCAGTTTACTAAAGAAGGAGATTGAGATGAAACCAGTTTACTAAAGAAAGAGATTGAGATGAAACCAGTTTACTAAAGAAAGAGATTGAGATGAAACCAGTTTACTAAAGAAAGAGATTGAGATGAAACCAGTTTAATAAAGAAAGAGATTGAGATGAAACCAGTTTACTAAAGAACGAGATTGAGATGAAACCAGTTTACTAAAGAAAGAGATTGAGATGAAACCAGTTTACTAAAGAAAGAGGTGAGATGAAACCAGTTTACTAAAGAAAGAGATTGAGATGAAACCAGTTTACTAAAGAGGTGAGAGACTAAAGAGTTTAATAAAGAAAGAGATTGAGATGAAACCAGTTTAC
>NW_025757879.1:0-5348 GCF_021184085.1 Oncorhynchus gorbuscha
ACCACAAACAGACCCAAAGAGTTCTCATAATAATGTATTTGCAGCAGGCACGTTCACAGATAGGGGTCAACCTTTGCCCTCCCACTCCCAACTGTCCTTTGGGTGGTGGAATATATATTTTGTATGCAGTTTGCATTACAACTGCGCTGGTTTATCGTCTCATTAGTGTGAATGTGTTTCACCTGTGCTGGCCAGGTGCTATTTTAAGATTGGCTGGCCGAGGGCTCCAGTTGTCTTGGAAGAGGTGAAGGGTTAACACCTTTGACTCTCCCCATTTGATTTCTAAATCAAAATGATTTATCTGATCTTCCCAGTTTTGCTCCACCTTTAGGTTTCTTCCATGTTTTTAAATTTGGTGGGTGTCTTTTAGGTCTAGTTGTTGCTAGTCAGCTTTCACTTAAAACTCCACCGTTTCGTTTTGGTTGTTCCCCTTTTCTGTTTGAGTGAACAATTTTGGTTTTCTTGCTAGGAAATGTAACAAAAACCAAGGAAAGAGAATGCAAGGAAAAGTGGCACAAAACTTAAACCAGAAGATCAGATAAAAGATTTTGTCTAGAAAGCAAATGAATGGTGGTCAACTTGAGGCGTTAACCTTCCACATCTCTCAAGAAACACTGGGCCAGCTGATCAAATAGCACCTGGCCCAGCACAGGTGAAACACCTTCCACTAATGAGATGACAAACCAGCACAGGTGTAACACATACTGACTAACGAGGTGACACCAATCGGCGTGCCCCATGCCGCTAACATCCAATCTCTAAATATAAATGGAAAAAACAAAGCCTGTAACAGTAGCAGCAACACATGTAGTCTATTAGACTCTAGCTAACTACCGTATACTAAAAATATCCACGAGCCAGCCAGTCATATATCATAAGTTCAAAGTTTATGAATGTTATATTAAGAAGTTATTATTTAAGAGCATTGAAGATAAATCACAACCAGTGAAAATTGAAAATAAAAATGTTTAATTTTAAATAAAATAAAAAAAATATATATATATTTTAAATTTTCATTTTCATTTACAACTGAGACCTGGCCAAGATAAAGCAAAGCTGTGTGACACAAACGACACAGAGTTACACATGGAATAAACAAGCGTACATATAGAGCTAGCTAAATAGCAGATGGGTGCCCTTTTTTCATTTTGAGCACCTGCACCCTGTGCATGACCTGATTTGCAGTCCACATTCACAGTTTTTTTGTGTCTTTCACTCTGTTCCATTTGGATCTTAAGTTCCTTCCTCTGAAGAGCTATAGGCTGTATAGCATCCACCTCTGCACCTTCACACTGTTCACAGGACCCTGTTCTGAATACGCCAGCTGCCGTCAGGCACTGCTACATTTCTTTAGTGTGCGAACACCCCAGAGACTTTATTATAATACTTCAATGCTTTTTGTAGAGGAACTCAGGAGCTACAAAGGTAGTTCTTCAGAGGGGGAGGTGGTTGAGCATCTGAAGGTCACAATGAGGCATTGTGGGATTCAGGGACAAATTACGAATGATGTGAGAAGTCTGAGATACCATTCCCTTAGCAATGCAACCTACAACAAAAGTTGTACTTTTCTCTAGTCTAGTGTTGGAGGTGAATTAAAGCACTGTATTGATTGCATTGAAGGCTACTATGATTTCAGTACTGCCAAAGGCATATGGTTTATGAACCTACTGGGATGGATAATAGGGCTCCAAACTATGCATTCAAACTTGGAGACATTAATTTAAAAAGAACAGACGTGCATTCTTTGTGTGTTTGTTTCATAGGCGGGCATCGTCCATGTGGGCGTCATGCTGTGGGCTGCTGAACGAGGTGATGGGCACAGGGGACGGTGCGCGGGCAGCAGCCAGGGTTTGGGGCCGGGACGGGGGCCCTTCCGCTTGCCCCCAGCGCCGGGTACTCCACATATCCCCCCACCAGCTCAGGGAGTGCAGGTCAGCTCTGCAAGGCCTGTGGACTGGCCTTCTCCGTCTTCAGGCGCAAGGTAGGTGGTGATGAGGATAATGACAATAGTGTGTAAAAAGATGAGGAAGAACACTGTGCCCCTTATAAACTAATAAAACTAACTTCCATATGAAATACTCAATCATACTGGTCACACCAGGGCATCAGCTTAGACTGCAGACAGGTAAATGGCAGAGCGTATCTAGGCATTGACTGACAGTGTAGCATGCTGGGACAGCGATAGAAGCCCCTGGAGGCTTCAGCGTTCTTGCACTTCCAGGCTCAGACTGCTCTATCAGCCCGCTCACACCTGTTGAGGTTCAATCCCGGAATATATTCTACGTGTGTGTGTGTGTGTGTGTGTGTGTGTGTGTGTGTGTGTGTGTGTGTGTGTGTGTGTGTGTGTGTGTGTGTGTGTGTGTGTGTGTGTGTGTGTGTGTGTGTGTGTGTGTGTGTGTGTGTGTGTGTGTGTGTGGCTCAGCTTGATATCTGTGTCAAGAAATGAGAGGTTCTGGGGGACTAACACAGACGATTGATAAATGGACCTGTCAGAGTGTGAATGTCCTCTTTCTGGTCCACAGCTCATTTGCAATGCACAGTAATGATATGGAAATTATTTCTGGCCATATCCCACTTTTTCTGTCTCCATTCAGACTGCCTGTCAGTCGATTCATCTGAGTTTCCTCAGTAAACCGAGATAAGCTTGTAAATGCTAGAGAATATTCCATATAGTATTATTTAGCTTGTCTGTGCCAAATGGGGGAAACTCATCCTCTTTCCTAGGACATAGTGACATCGTAGGGAATGAGTCCTTGTATTGGAAAGCTGTTGTCTGGTAGATTTGGCAGATCCCTCTCATTAGTTGTAATTAAGAGTTCTAAAGCCAGGATAGTTAATTGACTCCATGATGCCAATAATTATTTAAATCTATTAATTAATTGATCAGGAGGAATGGACATGACTGGCTGATGGGATCGCTCTCTTCTAAATGTGTGGTGAGTCTCTATCGCTGTATCTCTCTCTGTCTCTCTCTCTTTCTCTCAGCACATATGCTCGGACTGTAAGAAAAGTTTCTGCGCCATGTGCTCAGTACTGCAAGAGAGTCTCCGCTGCTGCACCACCTGCCATCTCCTGCGCGGAACGGCCTTCCAGAGACCACAGCTCATGGCGCTGCGTGTTAGGACCTGCGCCAGTACCTGCTGCTGCGCAACATCCCTACAGACACCTGCAGGGAGAAGGAAGACCTGGTGGACCTGGTGCTCTGCCACCAGGAAGCTGGAGAAAACACCTTGACACAAGGAGGTGTAGAGGAAGACGAGGAGGAGGATGAGGAGGAGGAGGAGGATGAAGAAGAAGAAGAAGAAGAGGAGGAGGATGCAGACACAGACAGCCTGCACTCGCTCCCCACTCCCTCCACGCATCGCCCCCTCAGCCGCACACCGCTCCGCTTCAGAGCAGTTGTCTCTCTCCACCTCGGAGCAGTCGGCTCTCTCCGCCTCTCAAGGAGGCTCTCCTCTCAGCCGGAGTGACAGCTCAGGGACCGCTCAGAGCCAGGTATGACTACACAAACACATAACACACACACGCATGCACACACACTCACAAACACAACCTAGTCCCATTCCCCATACAGCTGCCCCCCTTCGTTTACCATCTTCTCTGCTCTTTTGACATCTGTCCTCCTTGTATCAAAGCTAATTAATGTGAAGCTTGATAAGCACATGGCATGGATGTGGGAAACATATTAGTCAGTGTGAAGTAGAGTTGTCACAGCTAAGCATAATAATCAACAACGAGCATTTGCTACTCTAGATCTCTAGTGCTGGGATGTAAATGGGTTATGATTGTCCACAGCCCTGCTGAAAGTAACCCCTTTGATAACCATTTAGGCTAAATATAGGAGCATAAAAAGCTTACAAGCATTCTAGTAATTGCAGTATAGTTTATTGCAGTCAAGCCCTGTCCTTTGCAGCCAGTTTGATACAGTCTGGTGCTTTGTGTTTGACATGAATGAAGAGGTTCACTCCCACACAGATCATCTGCTACATTTCATATTTCATAGTGCACAATTTCACTCTTTCTGTAATCTGACGTCCACGTGACTGACAGCTGCTCTTGCAGTGCAGCCCTGGGAGCTGCAGCCAGTCATAAACAGCCATATCTGAAGCCCTCTTTTCTAGGTCTGTTATGCTGTCGGTTATGTAACAATGCTCAGGCTGGCTTCTGATTCCTCTCAACGGCACAGCTATAATTGAAAAGAGAGAGCGAAACACAACAATACTGCTCACATCTCTGTCCGTGGGATCATTTTGGCCTAAACATCAAAATCATCCATTCCTATTGTAATCCATAAAGGATAAAATGAGTGGGGCTCTAGGCTGGTTGTGAGCATAGCTGGTGTCTGGTGGTAGTGCAGTTGTGGTGTTGTCAGTTGCTAGAGCTGGGTTAGGGAGGCTAGCACACCACAAACAGGCCTGCTGATGCATTATAAACACAGGTGCAGGCTTGCAGCCTGCAGCTGATTGGTCCAGTGGAATACGTAGGGAGCATGTGTGCACATACACCCAAGAACATCAGCCTCCCCCCGACCCCCTATAGACTCAGCCCCCATCCTTCATTGTGATGTCACACCGGAAGAATGCATTAGCCCTGCACCATTAGCTAATTGCTTTTTGTGCGGTGGTCCAGTGGAGACAGAGAGGAGGGGAGGAGTAGGCTCTTCATGATCGTTGCTGTTTTATGGTCTCTTCATTGCACATAAATGGCTGAGTTAATGCAAGTCAATACGCCACAAGGTAAACATTCTCATCAGATTCATCCCGCCAAGACCATTAGTGTCATGCAGGTGAAAGAGGACCCAAAAGCGACTTAACAGAAACAGAGTTTATTTAAGTCCAAACAGGGAATAACAGAAATCCTCTAGTCTGTAGAGGGGGAATAACTGGAGAAGCGGCCACAGACTGCAGGTCGCTTCGGGTAGGCGCAGGCCGTAGTAGACAGAGACACCTGCTCACACGCAGCATCTGATGAAGGCAAAAAACACGACAGGACAGGGCGATACACAATCACAGCAAAAACACGACAGGACAGGGCGAAACGCAATCACAGCATGGTGAATACTAAACAAGGAACCGACGGGACAGGAACGGAACACAAAGGAATAAATAGGGACTCTAATCAGGGGAAAGGATCGGGAACAGGTGTGGGAAGACTAAATGATGATTAGGGGAATAGGAACAGCTGGGAGCAGGAACGGAACGATAGAGAGAAGAGAGAGCGAGAGAGTGAGAGAGGGAGGGGAGAGAGAGGGATAGAAGGAGGGAAAGAACCAAATAAGACCAGCAGAGGGAAACGAATAGAATGGGGAGCACAGGGACAAGACATGATAATAAATGACAAACATGACA
>NW_025757880.1:0-5348 GCF_021184085.1 Oncorhynchus gorbuscha
TGTTATGCAGGTGAATGAGGACCCAAAAGCGACTTGGCGAAAACAGAGTTTTTAATCCAGTAAGAAACTTTACAAAACAAAAAGCATAATACTACTCGTAAAGACGAGAACAGACTGGAGACTTGATCGAGAACTGCAGGTTGCCTCGGGAAGGCACTTGAACCTAGCAGACTCAGACACCTGCTCACCACGCAGCATCTGAGGGAAACACGACACGACAGGGCAAAACATAGACACAGCACGGTGAATTATAGATGAGGATCCGACAGGGCAGGTACGGAAAACAAGGAGAGAAATAGGGACTCTAATCAGGGAAAAGGATCGGGAACAGGTGTGGGAAGACTAAATGATGATTAGGGGAATAGGAACAGCTGGGAGCAGGAACGGAACGATAGAGAGAAGAGAGAGCGAGAGAGTGAGAGAGGGAGGGGAGAGAGAGGGATAGAAAGAGGGAAAGAACCTAATAAGACCAGCAGAGGGAAACGAATAGAAGGGGAAGCACAGGGACAAGACATGATAATTAATGACAAAACATGACAGTACCCCCCACTCACCGAGCGCCTCCTGGCGCACTCGAGGAGGAATCCTGGCGGCAACGGAGGAAATCATCAATGAGTGAACGGTCCAGCACGTCCCGAGACGGAACCCAACTCCTCTCCTCAGGACCGTAACCCTCCCAATCCACTAAGTATTGGTGACCCCGTCCCCGAGAACGCATGTCCATGATCTTATGTACCTTGTAAATAGGTGCGCTCTCGACAAGGACGGGAGGGGGGAGGGAAGACGAACGGGGGTGCGAAGAAAGGGCTTGACACAGGAGACATGGAAGACAGGATGGACGCGACGAAGATGTCGCGGAAGAAGCAGTCGCACAGCGACAGGATTGACGACCTGGGAGACACGGAACGGACCAATGAACCGCGGAGTCAACTTACGAGAAGCTGTCGTAAGAGGAAGGTTGCGAGTGGAAAGCCACACTCTCTGGCCGCAACAATACCTTGGACTCTTAATCCTGCGTTTATTGGCGGCTCTCACAGTCTGTGCCCTGTAGCGGCAAAGTGCAGACCTCACCCTCCTCCAGGTGCGCTCACAACGTTGGACAAACGCTTGAGCGGAGGGAACGCTGGACTCGGCAAGCTGGGATGAGAACAGAGGAGGCTGGTAACCCAGACTACTCTGAAACGGAGATAACCCGGTAGAAGACGAAGGAAGCGAGTTGTGAGCGTATTCTGCCCAGGGGAGCTGTTCTGCCCAAGACGCAGGGTTTCTGAAAGAAAGGCTGCGTAGTATGCGACCAATCGTCTGATTGGCCCTCTCTGCTTGACCGTTAGACTGGGGATGAAACCCGGAAGAGAGACTGACGGACGCACCAATCAAACGACAGAACTCCCTCCAAAACTGTGACGTGAATTGCGGGCCTCTGTCTGAAACGGCGTCTAACGGGAGGCCATGAATTCTGAACACATTCTCGATAATGATTTGTGCCGTCTCCTTAGCGGAAGGAAGTTTAGCGAGGGGAATGAAATGTGCCGCCTTAGAGAACCTATCGACAACCGTAAGAATCACAGTCTTCCCCGCAGACAAAGGCAGACCGGTAATGAAGTCTAGGGCGATGTGAGACCATGGTCGAGAAGGAATGGGGAGCGGTCTGAGACGACCGGCAGGAGGAGAGTTACCCGACTTAGTCTGCGCGCAGTCCGAACAAGCAGCCACGAAGCGGCGCGTGTCACGCTCCTGAGTCGGCCACCAAAAGCGCTGGCGAATAGACGCAAGAGTGCCTCGAACACCGGGATGACCAGCTAACTTGGCAGAGTGAGCCCACTGAAGAACAGCCAGACGAGTGGAAACAGGAACGAAAAGGAGGTTACTAGGACAAGCGCGCGGCGACGCAGTGTGCGTGAGTGCTTGCTTAACCTGTCTTTCAATTCCCCAGACTGTCAACCCGACAACACGCCCATAAGGAAGAATCCCCTCGGGATCAGTAGAAGCCACAGAAGAACTAAACAGACGGGATAAGGCATCAGGCTTGGTGTTCTTGCTACCCGGACGGTAAGAAATCACAAACTCGAAACGAGCGAAAAACAACGCCCAACGAGCTTGACGGGCATTAAGTCGTTTGGCAGAACGGATGTACTCAAGGTTCTTATGGTCTGTCCAAACGACAAAAGGAACGGTCGCCCCCTCCAACCACTGTCGCCATTCGCCTAGGGCTAAGCGGATGGCGAGCAGTTCACGGTTACCCACATCATAGTTGCGCTCAGATGGCGACAGGCGATGAGAAAAATAAGCGCAAGGATGAACCTTATCGTCAGACTGGAAGCGCTGGGATAGAATGGCTCCCACGCCTACCTCTGAAGCGTCAACCTCGACAATGAATTGTCTAGTGACGTCAGGAGTAACGAGGATAGGAGCGGACGTAAAACGTTCTTTTAGAAGATCAAAAGCTCCCTGGGCGGAACCGGACCACTTAAAACACGTCTTGACAGAAGTAAGAGCTGTGAGAGGGGCAGCAACTTGACCGAAATTACGAATGAAACGCCGATAGAAATTAGCGAAACCTAAAAAGCGCTGCAACTCGACACGTGACCTTGGAACGGGCCAATCACTGACAGCTTGGACCTTAGCGGAATCCATCTGAATGCCTTCAGCGGAAATAACGGAACCGAGAAAAGTAACGGAGGAGACATGAAAAGAGCACTTCTCAGCCTTTACGTAGAGACAATTCTCTAAAAGGCGCTGTAGAACACGTCGAACGTGCTGAACATGAATCTCGAGTGACGGTGAAAAAATCAGGATATCGTCAAGATAGACAAAAACAAAGATGTTCAGCATGTCTCTCAGAACATCATTAACTAATGCCTGAAAAACAGCTGGCGCATTGGCGAGACCAAACGGCAGAACCCGGTACTCAAAATGCCCTAACGGAGTGTTAAACGCCGTTTTCCACTCGTCCCCCTCTCTGATGCGCACGAGATGGTAAGCGTTACGAAGGTCCAACTTAGTAAAGCACCTGGCTCCCTGCAGAATCTCGAAGGCTGATGACATAAGGGGAAGCGGATAACGATTCTTAACCGTTATGTCATTCAGCCCTCGATAATCCACGCAGGGGCGCAGAGTACCGTCCTTCTTCTTAACAAAAAAGAACCCCGCCCCGGCCGGAGAGGAAGAAGGCACTATGGTACCGGCGTCAAGAGACACAGATAAATAATCCTCGAGAGCCTTACGTTCGGGAGCCGACAGAGAGTATAGTCTACCCCGAGGAGGAGTGGTCCCCGGAAGGAGATCAATACTACAATCATACGACCGGTGAGGAGGAAGGGAGTTGGCTCGGGACCGACTGAAGACCGTGCGCAGATCATGATATTCCTCCGGCACTCCTGTCAAATCGCCAGGTTCCTCCTGAGAAGTGGGGACAGAAGAAATGGGAGGGATGGCAGACATTAAGCACTTCACATGACAAGATACGTTCCAGGATAGGATAGAATTACAAGACCAATTAATAGAAGGATTATGACATACTAGCCAGGGATGACCCAAAACAACAGGTGTGAAAGGTGAACGAAAAATCAAAAAGAAATAGTCTCACTGTGGTTACCAGATACTGTGAGAGTTAAAGGTAGTGTCTCAAATCTGATACTGGGAAGATGACTACCATCTAAGGCAAACATGGGCGTAGGCTTGTCTAACTGTCTGAAAGGAATGTTATGTTTCCGAACCCATGCTTCGTCCATGAAACAACCCTCAGCCCCAGAGTCAATCAAGGCACTGCATGTAGCACCCGAACCGGTCCAGCGTAGATGGACCGACATAGTAGTACAGGATCTAGATGAAGAGACCTGAGTAGTAGCGCTCACCAGTAGCCCTCCGCTTACTGATGGGCTCTGGCCTCTTACTGGACATGAATTAACAAAATGTCCATCAAATCCGCAATAGAGGCACAGGCGGTTGGTGATCCTCCGTTCCCTCTCCTTAGTCGAGATGCGAATCCCTCCCAGCTGCATGGGCTCAGTCTCAGAGCCAGAGGAGGGAGATGGTTGCGATGCGGAGCAGGGAAACACCGTTGATGCGAGCTCTCTTCCACGAGCCTGGTGACGAAGATCTACCCGTCGTTCTATGCGGATGGCGAGAGCAATCAAAGAGTCCACACTGGAAGGAACCTCCCGAGAGAGAATCTCATCTTTGACCACTGTGTGGAGTCCCTCCAGAAAACGAGCGAGCAGCGCCGGCTCGTTCCAGTCACTAGAGGCAGCAAGAGTACGAAACTCTATAGAGTAATCCGTTATGGATCGATCACCTTGGCATAGGGAAGCCAGGGCCCTAGAAGCCTCCCCACCAAAAACTGAACGGTCAAAAACCCGAATCATCTCCTCTTTAAAGTTCTGGTAATTGTTAGAACAATCAGCCCTTGCCTCCCAGATAGCTGTGCCCCACTCTCGGGCCCGGCCAGTAAGGAGTGAAATGACGTAAGCAACCCGAGCTCTCTCTCTAGAGTATGTGTTGGGTTGGAGAGAGAACACAATCTCACACTGGGTGAGAAAGGAGCGGCACTCAGTGGGCTGCCCGGAGTAGCAAGGTGGGTTATTAACCCTAGGTTCTGGAGGCTCGGCAGGCCAGGAAGTAACAGGTGGCACGAGACGAAGACTCTGGAACTGTCCAGAGAGGTCGGAAACCTGAGCGGCCAGGTTCTCCACGGCATGGCGAGCAGCAGACAATTCCTGCTCGTGTCTGCCGAGCATGGCTCCTTGGATCTCGACGGCAGTGTTACGAGCCTCTGTAGTCGCTGGGTCCATTCCTTGGTCGGATCCTTCTGTTATGCAGGTGAATGAGGACCCAAAAGCGACTTGGCGAAAACAGAGTTTTTAATCCAGTAAGAAACTTTACAAAACAAAAAGCATAATACTACTCGTAAAGACGAGAACAGACTGGAGACTTGATCGAGAACTGCAGGTTGCCTCGGGAAGGCACTTGAACCTAGCAGACTCAGACACCTGCTCACCACGCAGCATCTGAGGGAAACACGACACGACAGGGCAAAACATAGACACAGCACGGTGAATTATAGATGAGGATCCGACAGGGCAGGTACGGAAAACAAGGAGAGAAATAGGGACTCTAATCAGGGAAAAGGATCGGGAACAGGTGTGGGAAGACTAAATGATGATTAGGGGAATAGGAACAGCTGGGAGCAGGAACGGAACGATAGAGAGAAGAGAGAGCGAGAGAGTGAGAGAGGGAGGGGGAGAGAGAGGGATAGAAAGAGGGAAAGAACCTAATAAGACCAGCAGAGGGAAACGAATAGAAGGGGAAGCACAGGGACAAGACATGATAATTAATGACAAAACATGACA
>NW_025757881.1:0-5348 GCF_021184085.1 Oncorhynchus gorbuscha
GTTATGCAGGTGAATGAGGACCCAAAAGCGACTTGGCGAAAACAGAGTCTTTAATCCAGTAAAGTAAAATACAAATCAAAAAACACAACTTCCACTCGTAATGACGAGAACCGACTGGAGACTCGATCTTGAACAGCAGGTTGCCTCGGAAAGGCACTTGAACCTAGCAGACTCAGACACACCTGCTCACCACGCAGCATCTGAGGGAACACGGCCGACTAAGGCGATACACAAACACAGCACGGTGAACAATAGATAAGGATCAAACCAGGGCAGGAACGGAAAACAAGGAGAGAAATAGGGACTCTAATCCAGGGAAAAGGATCGGGAACAGGTGTGGGAAGACTAAATGATTGATTAGGGAATAGGAACAGCTAGGAGCAGGAACGGAACGATAGAGAAGAGAGAGGGAGGGGGAGAGAGAGGGATAGAAAAAGGAACGAACCTAATAAGACCAGCAGGGGGAAACGAACAGAAGGGAAAGCATAGTGACAAGACAATATATGACAAAACATGACAGTACCCCCCACTCACCGAAGCGCCTCCTGGCGCTCTCGAGGAAGGAACACTGGCGGCAACGGAGGAAATCATAGATCAACGGTCCAGCACGTCCCGAAAGAACCCAACTCCTCTCCTCAGGACCGTAACGGAAAAACGGAAAAAAGGGAAACTAGGGTACTACTCTAAAAAAAAAATGAGACACGGGTAGAGAACTGAAAACTTTAGAGCAAACAGGACCAAACAGGCCAGGAGAGTAACAACTAGGGACAGACTGAGACACAGCAAGGGCAGGAACAAGAACAGGAGAGATGCGATGGCAGGGAACAGACTGAGACCCAGCAAGACCAGGAGCAGAAGCAGAAAAATACGCACAAGGGTGGACCCCATCGTCAGTATCGGAGCGCTGGGACAGAATGGCTCCCACGCCCACCCCCGACGCGTCAACCTCAACAATAAACTGTTTAGTGACATCAGGTGCAACAAGGATAGGAGCAGATGCAAAACGCTTCTTAAAGAGATCAGAACAACAATCATACGACCGGTGAGGAGGAAGGGAGTTGGTTCTGGACCGACTGAAGACCGTGCGCAGACCATGATATTCCTCCGGCACTCCTGTCAAATCACCAGGTTCCTCCTGAGAAGAGGGGACAGAACAAACAGGAGAAATAGCAGACATTAAACACTTCACATGACAAGAAACGCTCCAGGAAAGGACAGAACCACTAGACCAATCAAAAGAAGGATTATGACACACTAGCCAGGGATGACCCAAAACAACAGGTAAAAAGGTGAACAAAAATCAAAAAAGAAATGGTCTCACTATGGTTACCAGATACAGTGAGGGTTAAAGGTAGTGTTTCACATAATATACTGGGGGAGAGGACTACCATCCAAGGCAAACATGACCGTGGGCTCCCTAACTGTCTGAGAGGAATGTCATGTTCCCGCGCCCAGGCTTCGTCCATAAAACAGCCCTCTGCCCCAGAGTCTATTAATGCACTGCAGGATGCTGCCGATCCGGTCCAGCGTAGATGGACCGGTAAAGTAGTACATGTACTTGACGGAGAGGACCGTCTAGTAGCGCTTATCAGTCGCCCTCCGCTTACTGATGAGCTCTGGCCTTTAACTGGACATGAAATGACAAAATGACCAGCGGAACCGCAATAGAGACAGAGGCGGTTGGTGATTCTCCGTTCCCTCTCCTTAGTCGAGATGCGAATACCCCCAGCTGCATGGGCTCAACACCTGAGTCAGTGGGGAAAGACGGTAGTGTCGAGAGAGGGGAGACACAGTTAACGCGAGCTCTCTTCTATGAGCTCGGTGACGAAGATCTACCCGTCGTTCAATGCGAATAGCGAGTTCAATCAAAGAATCCACGCTGGATGGAACCTCCCGAGAGAGAATCTCATCCTTAACCTTAGCGTGGAGTCCCTCCAGAAAACGAGCGAGCAACGCCTGCCTCGTTCCAGTTACTGGAGGCAGCAAGAGTGCGAAACTCTATTGAGTAATCCGTTATGGATCGATTACCTTGACATAGGGAAGACAGGGACCAGGAAGCTTCTTTCCCAAAAACTGAGCGATCAAAACCCTTATCATCTCCTCTTTAAAGTTCAGATAATTGTTAGTACACTCAGCGCTTGCCTCCCAGATAGCTGTGCCCCACTGCCGAGCCCGACCAGTAAGGGGTGATATGACGTAGGCAATCCGAGCTCTCTCTCTTGAGTATGTGTTGGGTTGGAGAGAGAACACGATATCACACTGGGTGAGAAAGGAGCGGCACTCAGTGGGCTGCCCAGAATAACAAGGTGGGTTATTAACCCTAGGTTCCGGAGGCTCGGAAGAACCGGAAGTAGCTGGTGACACGAGACGAAGACTCTGATACTGTCTTGAGAGGTCGGAGACCTGAGCGGCCAGGGTCTCAACGGCATGCCGAGCAGCAGACAATTCCTGCTCGTGTCTGCCGAGCATCGCTCCCTGGAACTCGAGAGTAGAGTAGAGAGAATCCATAGTCGCTGGGTCCATTCTTGGTCGGATCCTTCTGTTATGCAGGTGAATGAGGACCCCAAAAGCGACTTGGCGAAAACAGAGTCTTTAATCCAGTAAAGTAAAATACAATCAAAAAACACAACTTCCACTCGTAATGACGAGAACCGACTGGAGACTCGATCTTGAACAGCAGGTTGCCTCCGGAAGGCACTTGAACCTAGCAGACTCAGACACCTGCTCACCACGCAGCATCTGAGGGAAACACGACACGACTGGGCGATACACAAACACAGCACGGTGAACAATAGATAAGGATCCGACAGGGCAGGAAACGGAAAACAAGGAGAGAAATAGGGACTCTAATCAGGGAAAAGGATCGGGAACAGGTGGGGAAGACTAAATGATTGATTAGGGGAATAGGAACAGCTGGGAGCAGGAACGGAACAATAGAGAGAAGAGAGAGAGGGAGGGGGAGAGAGAGGGATAGAAAAAGGGAACGAACCTAATAAGACCAGCAGGGGGAAACGAACAGAAGGGAAAGCATAATGACAAGACAATATATGACAAAACATGACACAACTTGGTTTCCATGAGATGTGTTCTGTTCTGTTGGCTCACTGGAGACATGAGTCTTTATTTTTTATTTTTTTATACCTCAGATAGGACCACCAAGGTTAGTGACACACTGCTGTTGCCATAACGAGGGTACAATATCCCACCGCAATGAGATTCCGCTATGAATGTGTTCTGATAAATGACTGAGACCCTTCTCCTCCTTCATTAACATATGGAATTGTTTTCAGATGATCGTAACATGATTTATTTAGATATTTAATTTTGAATTTCAGGACACCTTTAGGAATCAAATAATTGTAAAAAATATATACCTGTATTGAACAACACATTCATAAATGCCAATAAAGTCCAAAAAAAAGAAAAAGGTTTGAAGTGTCTGTCCTATATCTGGGAGATATAAGAAAGCTCAGAAATATTTTAGTTTTTTTTGGACACATATTGAAATTTTTCACGTCCGGGAGAAAAGCATGCCCAAAGTAAACTTCCTGTTACTCAGGCTCAGAAGCTAGGATATGCATATAATTGGTAGATTTGGATAGAAACCACTCTATCGTTTATAAAACTAAAAACTAAAAACGAGTGAGTATAACATAAATGATTTGGCATGTGAAACCCCGAGGACAAACCATCCAGGATTTTTTTGTTGTTGTTGAGGTGACTGTGTTTTCAATTTTCTATTTGAATCTAGATTTCTGAGGCATCTGGTCTCAGTTCCTATGGCTTCTACTAGACGTCAATAGTCTTTAGAAATTGGTTGATGTTTGAGTAATGAGAAGTAGCCCTTTCCTTTTTCTGGGTGTACAATAATGGACATTTTTGTTTTTGGGGTGCGTGACCTGAGCTCCACTTTCATTTTATCCGCTATTGAACACAGTTTATCCGTCTTAAAATGTATCGATTATTTACATTTTAAAATACCTAAAGTTGGATTAGGAAAGTTGTTTGAAATGTTTGGACAAAGTTTACAGGTAACTTATTAGATCATTTGTAGTGATGTTGGGCGAGGTTGAACCAGTGTTTTTCTGAATCAAAAGCGCCAAATAAATTGACATTTTGGAGATATAACGATGGAATTTATCTAACAAAAGGACAATTTGTGATGTTTATGGGACATTTGAGTGCCAACAGAAGAAGATCTTCAAAGGTAAGGCATGAATTATATCGTTATTTCTGAGTTTTGTGTCGCCTGGCGGGTTGAAATATGATTGTCAT
Source organism: Oncorhynchus gorbuscha (assembly GCF_021184085.1). NCBI lineage: Eukaryota > Metazoa > Chordata > Actinopteri > Salmoniformes > Salmonidae > Oncorhynchus > Oncorhynchus gorbuscha. Next base: position 4,276 of record NW_025757881.1, read on the forward strand.
GTGTTTGTATGATGGGGTGCTGTCCTCAGATAATCGCATGGTTTGCTTTCGCCGTAAAGCCTTTTTGAAATCTGACATGGTGGCTGGATTAAAAAGAAGTTAAGCTTCAATTTGGTGTATTGCACTTGTGATTGTATGAAAGTTACATATTTCTAAGAATTTGGGGAATTTCGTACTCTGCAATTTCACCAGCGGAAGCCCTAGCCGTAACAGGTTTTAACCTTTTATTTAACTAAGTCAGTTAAGAACATTCTTATTTTTTATGATGGTCTGGGAACAGTGGATTACCTGCCTTGTTCAGGGGCAGAACAACAGATTTTTACATTGTCGGCTCAGGGATTTAATCTTGCAACCTTTCGCTTAGTCCAACGCTCTAAACACTAGGCTACCTGCTGGTCACTAGTCCAACACTCTAACCACTAGGCTACCTGCTGGTTACTAGTCCAACGCTCTAACCAATAGGCTACCTGCTGGACACTAGTCAAACACTCTAACCACTAGGCTACCTGCTGGTTACTAGTCCAACGCTCTAACCAATAGGCTACCTGCTGGTCACTAGTCCAACACTCTAAACACTAGGCTACCTGCTGGTCACTAGTCCAACGCTCTAACCACTAGGCTACCTGCTGGTTACTAGTCCAACACTCTAACCAATAGGCTACCTGCTGGTCACTAGTCCAACGCTCTAACCAATAGGCTACCTGCTGGTTACTAGTCCAACGCTCTAACCGATAGGCTACCTGCTGGTTACTAGTCCAACACTCTAACCAATAGGCTACCCTGCCTCCCCATCTTATAGTTGTCACAATATGGCCTGCCAACTAGCGCCTTGAGATTAGCAATGTTTTAGACAGCAGCCTAAAAACAACTCCTCCCACACCTACCTGTCTCCCTGGTCACATCATCAGACACCTCTGACATTTTGGTTATCCTTCTGCAACACACACTTTTTTTATATGTGAACAATTGCACTTTAACACAAGTATTTTAGACTTTTGCTCAAGTTGCATTTCATGGGTGACTTTACATTTTACTTGTCATCATCTATTAAGAAAGCATGATAATTGGGTACT
>NW_025757882.1:0-5347 GCF_021184085.1 Oncorhynchus gorbuscha
CTGTCATGTTTTGTCATTTATTATCTTGTCTTGTCCCTGTGCTTCCCATTCTATTCGTTTCCCTCTGCTGGTCTTATTAGGTTCTTTCCCTCTTTCTATCCCTCTCTCTCCCCCTCCCTCTCTCACTCTCTCGCTCTCTCTCTCTCTCTATCGTTCCGTTCCTGCTCCCAGCTGTTCCTATTCCCCTAATCATCATTTAGTCTTCCCACACCTGTTCCCGATCCTTTTCCCTGATTAGAGTCCCTATTTCACTCCTTGTTTCCCGTACCTGCCCTGTCGGTTCCTCATTTATAATTCACCGTGCTGTGTCTATGTTTTGCCCTGTCGTGTCGTGTTTCCCTCAGATGCTGCGTGGTGAGCAGGTGTCTGAGTCTGCTAGGTTCAAGTGCCTTCCCGAGGCAACCTGCAGTTCTCGATCAAGTCTCCAGTCCGTTCTCGTCTTTACGTGTAGTATTATGCTTTTTGTTTTGTAAAGTTTATTCTGGATTAAATACTCTGTTTTCGCCAAGTCGCTTTTGGGTCCTCATTCACCTGCATGACAGAAGGAACCGACCAAGGAATGGACCCAGCGACTACAGACGCTCGTAACACTGCCGTCGAGATCCAAGGAGCCATGCTCGGCAGACACGAGCAGGAATTGTCTGCTGCTCGCCATGCCGTGGAGAGCCTGGCCGCTCAGGTTTCCGACCTCTCTGGACAGTTCCAGAGTCTTCGTCTCGTGCCACCTGTTACTTCCTGGCCTGCCGAGCCTCCAGAACCTAGGGTTAATAACCCACCTTGCTACTCCGGGCAGCCCACTGAGTGCCGCTCCTTTCTCACCCAGTGTGAGATTGTGTTCTCTCTCCAACCCAACACATACTCTAGAGAGAGAGCTCGGGTTGCTTACGTCATTTCACTCCTTACTGGCCGGGCCCGAGAGTGGGGCACAGCTATCTGGGAGGCAAGGGCTGATTGTTCTAACAATTACCAGAACTTTAAAGAGGAGATGATTCGGGTTTTTGACCGTTCAGTTTTTGGTGGGGAGGCTTCTAGGGTCCTGGCTTCCCTATGCCAAGGTGATCGATCCATAACGGATTACTCTATAGAGTTTCGTACTCTTGCTGCCTCTAGTGACTGGAACGAGCCGGCGCTGCTCGCTCGTTTTCTGGAGGGACTCCACACAGTGGTCAAAGATGAGATTCTCTCTCGGGAGGTTCCTTCCAGTGTGGACTCTTTGATTGCTCTCGCCATCCGCATAGAACGACGGGTAGATCTTCGTCACCAGGCTCGTGGAAGAGAGCTCGCATCAACGGTGTTTCCCTGCTCCGCATCGCAACCATCTCCCTCCTCTGGCTCTGAGACTGAGCCCATGCAGCTGGGAGGGATTCGCATCTCGACTAAGGAGAGGGAACGGAGGATCACCAACCGCCTGTGCCTCTATTGCGGATTTGATGGACATTTTGTTAATTCATGTCCAGTAAGAGGCCAGAGCCCATCAGTAAGCGGAGGGCTACTGGTGAGCGCTACTACTCAGGTCTCTTCATCTAGATCTTGTACTACTATGTCGGTCCATCTACGCTGGACCGGTTCGGGTGCTACATGCAGTGCCTTGATTGACTCTGGGGCTGAGGGTTGTTTCATGGACGAAGCATGGGTTCGGAAACATAACATTCCTTTCAGACAGTTAGACAAGCCTACGCCCATGTTTGCCTTAGATGGTAGTCATCTTCCCAGTATCAGATTTGAGACACTACCTTTAACTCTCACAGTATCTGGTAACCACAGTGAGACTATTTCTTTTTTGATTTTTCGTTCACCTTTCACACCTGTTGTTTTGGGTCATCCCTGGCTAGTATGTCATAATCCTTCTATTAATTGGTCTTGTAATTCTATCCTATCCTGGAACGTATCTTGTCATGTGAAGTGCTTAATGTCTGCCATCCCTCCCATTTCTTCTGTCCCCACTTCTCAGGAGGAACCTGGCGATTTGACAGGAGTGCCGGAGGAATATCATGATCTGCGCACGGTCTTCAGTCGGTCCCGAGCCAACTCCCTTCCTCCTCACCGGTCGTATGATTGTAGTATTGATCTCCTTCCGGGGACCACTCCTCCTCGGGGTAGACTATACTCTCTGTCGGCTCCCGAACGTAAGGCTCTCGAGGATTATTTATCTGTGTCTCTTGACGCCGGTACCATAGTGCCTTCTTCCTCTCCGGCCGGGGCGGGGTTCTTTTTGTTAAGAAGAAGGACGGTACTCTGCGCCCCTGCGTGGATTATCGAGGGCTGAATGACATAACGGTTAAGAATCGTTATCCGCTTCCCCTTATGTCATCAGCCTTCGAGATTCTGCAGGGAGCCAGGTGCTTTACTAAGTTGGACCTTCGTAACGCTTACCATCTCGTGCGCATCAGAGAGGGGGACGAGTGGAAAACGGCGTTTAACACTCCGTTAGGGCATTTTGAGTACCGGGTTCTGCCGTTTGGTCTCGCCAATGCGCCAGCTGTTTTTCAGGCATTAGTTAATGATGTTCTGAGAGACATGCTGAACATCTTTGTTTTTGTCTATCTTGACGATATCCTGATTTTTTCACCGTCACTCGAGATTCATGTTCAGCACGTTCGACGTGTTCTACAGCGCCTTTTAGAGAATTGTCTCTACGTAAAGGCTGAGAAGTGCTCTTTTCATGTCTCCTCCGTTACTTTTCTCGGTTCCGTTATTTCCGCTGAAGGCATTCAGATGGATTCCGCTAAGGTCCAAGCTGTCAGTGATTGGCCCGTTCCAAGGTCACGTGTCGAGTTGCAGCGCTTTTTAGGTTTCGCTAATTTCTATCGGCGTTTCATTCGTAATTTCGGTCAAGTTGCTGCCCCTCTCACAGCTCTTACTTCTGTCAAGACGTGTTTTAAGTGGTCCGGTTCCGCCCAGGGAGCTTTTGATCTTCTAAAAGAACGTTTTACGTCCGCTCCTATCCTCGTTACTCCTGACGTCACTAGACAATTCATTGTCGAGGTTGACGCTTCAGAGGTAGGCGTGGGAGCCATTCTATCCCAGCGCTTCCAGTCTGACGATAAGGTTCATCCTTGCGCTTATTTTTCTCATCGCCTGTCGCCATCTGAGCGCAACTATGATGTGGGTAACCGTGAACTGCTCGCCATCCGCTTAGCCCTAGGCGAATGGCGACAGTGGTTGGAGGGGGCGACCGTTCCTTTTGTCGTTTGGACAGACCATAAGAACCTTGAGTACATCCGTTCTGCCAAACGACTTAATGCCCGTCAAGCTCGTTGGGCGTTGTTTTTCGCTCGTTTCGAGTTTGTGATTTCTTACCGTCCGGGTAGCAAGAACACCAAGCCTGATGCCTTATCCCGTCTGTTTAGTTCTTCTGTGGCTTCTACTGATCCCGAGGGGATTCTTCCTTATGGGCGTGTTGTCGGGTTGACAGTCTGGGGAATTGAAAGACAGGTTAAGCAAGCACTCACGCACACTGCGTCGCCGCGCGCTTGTCCTAGTAACCTCCTTTTCGTTCCTGTTTCCACTCGCCTGGCTGTTCTTCAGTGGGCTCACTCTGCCAAGTTAGCTGGTCATCCCGGTGTTCGAGGCACTCTTGCGTCTATTCGCCAGCGCTTTTGGTGGCCGACTCAGGAGCGTGACACGCGCCGTTTCGTGGCTGCTTGTTCGGACTGCGCGCAGACTAAGTCGGGTAACTCTCCTCCTGCCGGTCGTCTCAGACCGCTCCCCATTCCTTCTCGACCATGGTCTCACATCGCCCTAGACTTCATTACCGGTCTGCCTTTGTCTGCGGGGAAGACTGTGATTCTTACGGTTGTCGATAGGTTCTCTAAGGCGGCACATTTCATTCCCCTCGCTAAACTTCCTTCCGCTAAGGAGACGGCACAAATCATTATCGAGAATGTGTTCAGAATTCATGGCCTCCCGTTAGACGCCGTTTCAGACAGAGGCCCGCAATTCACGTCACAGTTTTGGAGGGAGTTCTGTCGTTTGATTGGTGCGTCCGTCAGTCTCTCTTCCGGGTTTCATCCCCAGTCTAACGGTCAAGCAGAGAGGGCCAATCAGACGATTGGTCGCATACTACGCAGCCTTTCTTTCAGAAACCCTGCGTCTTGGGCAGAACAGCTCCCCTGGGCAGAATACGCTCACAACTCGCTTCCTTCGTCTGCTACCGGGTTATCTCCGTTTCAGAGTAGTCTGGGTTATCAGCCTCCTCTATTCTCTTCCCAGCTTGCCGAGTCCAGCGTTCCCTCCGCTCAAGCGTTTGTCCAACGTTGTGAGCGCACCTGGAGGAGGGTGAGGTCTGCACTTTGCCGCTACAGGGCACAGACTGTGAGAGCCGCCAATAAACGCAGGATTAAGAGTCCTAGGTATTGTTGCGGCCAGAGAGTGTGGCTTTCCACTCGCAACCTTCCGCTTACGACAGCTTCTCGTAAGTTGACTCCGCGGTTCATTGGTCCGTTCCGTGTCTCCCAGGTCGTCAATCCTGTCGCTGTGCGACTGCTTCTTCCGCGACATCTTCGTCGCGTCCATCCTGTCTTCCATGTCTCCTGTGTTAAGCCCTTTCTTCGCACCCCCGTTCGTCTTCCCTCCCCCTCCCGTCCTTGTCGAGACGCACCTATTTACAAGGTACATAAGATCATGGACATGCGTTCTCGGGGACGGGGTCACCAATACTTAGTGGATTGGGAGGGTTACGGTCCTGAGGAGAGGAGTTGGGTTCCGTCTCGGGACGTGCTGGACCGTTCACTCATTGATGATTTCCTCCGTTGCCGCCAGGATTCCTCCTCGAGTGCGCCAGGAGGCGCTCGGTGAGTGGGGGGGTACTGTCATGTTTTGTCATTTATTATCTTGTCTTGTCCCTGTGCTTCCCATTCTATTCGTTTCCCTCTGCTGGTCTTATTAGGTTCTTTCCCTCTTTCTATCCCTCTCTCTCCCCTCCCTCTCTCACTCTCTCGCTCTCTCTTCTCTCTATCGTTCCGTTCCTGCTCCCAGCTGTTCCTATTCCCCTAATCATCATTTAGTCTTCCCACACCTGTTCCCGATCCTTTTCCCTGATTAGAGTCCCTATTTCACTCCTTGTTTCCCGTACCTGCCCTGTCGGTTCCTCATTTATAATTCACCGTGCTGTGTCTATGTTTTGCCCTGTCGTGTCGTGTTTCCCTCAGATGCTGCGTGGTGAGCAGGTGTCTGAGTCTGCTAGGTTCAAGTGCCTTCCCGAGGCAACCTGCAGTTCTCGATCAAGTCTCCAGTCCGTTCTCGTCTTTACGTGTAGTATTATGCTTTTTGTTTTGTAAAGTTTATTCTGGATTAAATACTCTGTTTTCGCCAAGTCGCTTTTGGGTCCTCATTCACCTGCATGACA
>NW_025757883.1:0-5347 GCF_021184085.1 Oncorhynchus gorbuscha
TCTGTTATGCAGGTGAATGAGGACCCAAAAGCGACTTGGCGAAAACAGAGTTTTTAATCCAGTAAAGTTACTTTACAAACAAAAGGCATAATACTACTCGTAATGACGAGAACAGACTGGAGACATGATCAAGAACTGCAGGTTGCCTCGGGAAGGCACTTGAACGTAGCAGACTCAGACACCTGCTCACCACGCAGCATCTGAGGGAAACACGACACGACAGGGCAATACATAGACACAGCACGGTGAATAATAGACAAGGATCCGACAGGGCAGGAACGGAAAACAAGGAGAGAAATAGGGACTCTAATCAGGGAAAAGGATCGGGAACAGGTGTGGGAAGACTAAATGATTGATTAGGGGAATAGGAACAGCTGGGAGCAGGAACGGAACGATAGAGAGAAGAGAGAGCGAGAGAGTGAGAGAGGGAGGGGGAGAGAGAGGGATAGAAAGAGGAAAAGAACCTAATAAGACCAGCAGAGGGAAACGAATAGAAGGGGAAGCACAGGGACAAGACATGATAATCAATGACAAAACATGACAGTACCCCCCCACTCACCGAGCGCCTCCTGGCGCACTCGAGGAGGAACCCTGGCGGCAACGGAGGAAATCATCAATAAGCGAACGGTCCAGCACGTCCCGAGACGGAACCCAACTCCTCTCCTCAGGACCGTAACCCTCCCAATCCACTAAGTATTGGTGACCCCGTCCCCGAGAACGCATGTCCATGATCCTACGTACCTTGTAAATAGGTGCGCTCTCGACAAGGACGGGAGGGGGGGAGGGAAGACGAACGGGGGTGCGAAGAAAGGGCTTGACACAGGAGACATGGAAGACAGGATGGACGCGACGAAGATGTCGCGGAAGAAGCAGTCGCACAGCGACAGGATTGACGACCTGGGAGACACGGAACGGACCAATGAACCGCGGAGTCAACTTACGAGAAGCTGTCGTAAGAGGAAGGTTGCGAGTGGAAAGCCACACTCTCTGGCCGCAACAATACCTTGGACTCTTAATCCTGCGTTTATTGGCGGCTCTCACAGTCTGTGCCCTGTAACGGCAAAGTGCAGACCTCACCCTCCTCCAGGTGCGCTCACAACGTTGGACAAACGCTTGAGCGGAGGAACGCTGGACTCGGCAAGCTGGGATGAGAACAGAGGAGGCTGGTAACCCAGACTACTCTGAAACGGAGATAACCCGGTAGCAGACGAAGGAAGCGAGTTGTGAGCGTATTCTGCCCAGGGGAGCTGTTCTGCCCAAGACGCAGGGTTTCTGAAAGAAAGGCTGCGTAGTATGCGACCAATCGTCTGATTGGCCCTCTCTGCTTGACCGTTAGACTGGGGATGAAACCCGGAAGAGAGACTGACGGACGCACCAATCAAACGACAGAACTCCCTCCAAAACTGTGACGTGAATTGCGGGCCTCTGTCTGAAACGGCGTCTAACGGGAGGCCATGAATTCTGAACACATTCTCGATAATGATTTGTGCCGTCTCCTTAGCGGAAGGAAGTTTAGCGAGGGGAATGAAATGTGCCGCCTTTAAGAACCTATCGACAACCGTAAGAATCACAGTCTTCCCCGCAGACAAAGGCAGACCGGTAATGAAGTCTAGGGCGATGTGAGACCATGGTCGAGAAGGAATGGGGAGCGGTCTGAGGCGACCGGCAGGAGGAGAGTTACCCGACTTAGTCTGCGCGCAGTCCGAACAAGCAGCCACGAAACGGCGCGTGTCACGCTCCTGAGTCGGCCACCAAAAGCGCTGGCGAATAGACGCAAGAGTGCCTCGAACACCGGGATGACCAGCTAACTTGGCAGAGTGAGCCCACTGAAGAACAGCCAGGCGAGTGGAAACAGGAACGAAAAGGAGGTTACTAGGACAAGCGCGCGCGACGCAGTGTGCGTGAGTGCTTGCTTAACCTGTCTTTCAATTCCCCAGACTGTCAACCCGACAACACGCCCATAAGGAAGAATCCCCTCGGGATCAGTAGAAGCCACAGAAGAACTAAACAGACGGGATAAGGCATCAGGCTTGGTGTTTTTGCTACCCGGACGGTAAGAAATCACAAACTCGAAACGAGCGAAAAACAACGCCCAACGAGCTTGACGGGCATTAAGTCGTTTGGCAGAACGGATGTACTCAAGGTTCTTATGGTCTGTCCAAACGACAAAAGGAACGGTCGCCCCTCCAACCACTGTCGCCATTCGCCTAGGGCTAAGCGGATGGCGAGCAGTTCACGGTTACCCACATCATAGTTGCGCTCAGATGGCGACAGGCGATGAGAAAAATAAGCGCAAGGATGAACCTTATCGTCAGACTGGAAGCGCTGGGATAGAATGGCTCCCACGCCTACCTCTGAAGCGTCAACCTCGACAATGAATTGTCTAGTGACGTCAGGAGTAACGAGGATAGGAGCGGACGTAAAACGTTCTTTTAGAAGATCAAAAGCTCCCTGGGCGGAACCGGACCACTTAAAACACGTCTTGACAGAAGTAAGAGCTGTGAGAGGGGCAGCAACTTGACCGAAATTACAGAATGAAACGCCGATAGAAATTAGCGAAACCTAAAAAGCGCTGCAACTCGACACGTGACCTTGGAACGGGCCAATCACTGACAGCTTGGACCTTAGCGGAATCCATCTGAATGCCTTCAGCGGAAATAACGGAACCGAGAAAAGTAACGGAGGAGACATGAAAAGAGCACTTCTCAGCCTTTACGTAGAGACAATTCTCTAAAAGGCGCTGTAGAACACGTCGAACGTGCTGAACATGAATCTCGAGTGACGGTGAAAAAATCAGGATATCGTCAAGATAGACAAAAACAAAGATGTTCAGCATGTCTCTCAGAACATCATTAACTAATGCCTGAAAAACAGCTGGCGCATTGGCGAGACCAAACGGCAGAACCCGGTACTCAAAATGCCCTAACGGAGTGTTAAACGCCGTTTTCCACTCGTCCCCCTCTCTGATGCGCACGAGATGGTAAGCGTTACGAAGGTCCAACTTAGTAAAGCACCTGGCTCCCTGCAGAATCTCGAAGGCTGATGACATAAGGGGAAGCGGATAACGATTCTTAACCGTTATGTCATTCAGCCCTCGATAATCCACGCAGGGGCGCAGAGTACCGTCCTTCTTCTTAACAAAAAGAACCCCGCCCCGGCCGGAGAGGAAGAAGGCACTATGGTACCGGCGTCAAGAGACACAGATAAATAATCCTCGAGAGCCTTACGTTCGGGAGCCGACAGAGAGTATAGTCTACCCCGAGGAGGAGTGGTCCCCGGAAGGAGATCAATACTACAATCATACGACCGGTGAGGAGGAAGGGAGTTGGCTCGGGACCGACTGAAGACCGTGCGCAGATCATGATATTCCTCCGGCACTCCTGTCAAATCGCCAGGTTCCTCCTGAGAAGTGGGGACAGAAGAAATGGGAGGGATGGCAGACATTAAACACTTCACATGACAAGAAACGTTCCAGGATAGGATAGAATTACTAGACCAATTAATAGAAGGATTATGACATACTAGCCAGGGATGACCCAAAACAACAGGTGTAAAAGGTGAACGAAAAATCAAAAAAGAAATAGTCTCACTGTGGTTACCAGATACTGTGAGAGTTAAAGGTAGTGTCTCAAATCTGATACTGGGAAGATGACTACCATCTAAGGCAAACATGGGCGTAGGCTTGTCTACCAACTGTCTGAAGAGAATGTCATGTTTCCGAGCCCATGTAATCCATGAAACCAGCCTCAGCCCCAGAGTCAATCAAGGCACTGCATGTAGCACCCGAACCGGTCCAGCGTAGATGGACCGACATGAATGTACCAGGATCTAGATGAAGAGACCTGAGTGCTGGTAGCGCTCACCAGTGAGCCTCCGACACTGATGAGCTCTGGCCTTTTACTGGACATGAATTGACAAAATGTCCATCAAATCCGCAATAGAGGCACAGGCGGTTGGTGATCCTCCGTTCCCTCTCCTTGGTCGAATCCGAATACCTCCCAGCTGCATGGGCTCAGTCTCTGAGCCAGAGGAGGAGATGGTTGCGATGCGGGCAAGGGAAGCACCCGTTGGCCAGAGCTCTCTTCCACGAGCTTGGTGACGAAGATCTACCCGTCGTTCTATGCGGATGGCGAGAGCAATCAAAGAGTCCACACTGGAAGGAACCTCCCGAGAGAGAATCTCATCTTTGACCACTCGTGAGTCCCTCCAGAAAACGAGCGAGCAGCGGCTCGTTCCAGTCTAGAGGCAGCAAGAGTGCGAAACTCTATAGAGTAATCCGTTATGGATCGATCACCTTGGCATGGGGAAGCCAGGGCCCTAGAAGCCTCCCTACCAAAACTGAGCAGTCCAAAAACCCGAATCATCTCTCTTTAAAGTTCTGGTAATTGTTAGAACAATCAGCCCTTGCCTCCCAGATAGCTGTGCCCCACTCTCGAGCCCGGCCAGTAAGGAGTGAAATGACGTAAGCAACCCGAGCTCTCTCGCTAGAGTATGTGTTGGGTTGGAGAGAGAACACAATATCCACACTGGGTGGTGAAAGGAGCGGCACTCAAGTGGGCTGCCCGGAGTAGCAAGGTGGGTTATTAACCCTAGGTTCTGGAGAGCTCGGCAGGCCAGGAAGTAACAGGTGGCACGAGACGAAGACTCTGGAACTGTCCAGAGGTCGGAAACACAAGGCGACCAGGTTCTCACGGCATGGCGAGCAGCAGACAATTCCTGCTCGTGTCTGCCGAAGCATGGCTCCTTGGATCTCGGCGGCAGTGTTACGAGCATCTGTAGTCGCTGGGTCCATTCCTTAGTCGGATCCTTCTGTTATGCAGGTGAATGAGGACCCAAGCGACTTGGCGAAAACAGAGTTTTTAATCCAGTAAAGTTACTTTACAAACAAAAGGCATAATACTACTCGTAAGACGAGAACAGACTGGAGACTTGATCAAAACTGCAGGTTGCCTCGGGAAAGGCACTTGAATGTGGCAGACTCAGACACCTGCTCACCACACAGCATCTGAGGGAAACACGACACGACAGGGCAATACATAGACACAGCACGGTGAATAATAGACAAGGATCCGACAGGGCAGGAACGGAAAACAAGGAGAGAAATAGGGACTCTAATCAGGGAAAAGGATCGGGAACAGGTGTGGGAAGACTAAATGATTGATTAGGGGAATAGGAACAGCTGGGAGCAGGAACGGAACGATAGAGAGAAGAGAGAGCGAGAGAGTGAGAGAGGGAGGGGAGAGAGAGGGATAGAAAGAGGGAAAGAACCTAATAAGACCAGCAGAGGGAAACGAATAGAAGGGGAAGCACAGGGACAAGACATGATAATCAATGACAAAACATGACA
>NW_025757884.1:0-5347 GCF_021184085.1 Oncorhynchus gorbuscha
TGGGGACTGCCTGAAAGAGACAGGTAGTGTCATGTTTGCCATTTATTATCATGCCTTGTCCCTGTGCTCCCCATTCTATTCGTCTCCCTCTGCTGGTCTTATTAGGTTCTTTCCCCTCTTTCTATCCCTCTCTCTCTCCCTTCCTCTCTCACTCTCGCTTCTTCTCTATCGTCTGCTCCTGCTCCCAGCTGTTCCTATTCCCCTAATCATTTTAGTCTTCCCACACCTGTTCCCGATCCTTTCCCCTGATTAGAGTCCCTATTTCTTCCTTTGTGTTCCGTTCCTGTCCTGTCGGTTCCTTGTTTAGAATTCACCGTGCTGTGATTGTGTATCGCCCTGTCCTGTCGTGGTTTTTGCCTTTCATCAGATGCTTCGTGTGAGCAGGTGTCTCTGTCAGCTACGGCCTGCGCACCCGGGCGACCTGCAGTCTGTGGCCGCTTCTCTGTTATTCCCCACAGACTAGAGGATTTCTGTTATTCCCTGTTTGGACATTTCCTGTTAAGGATTCAGGATTTGTCGTTTTCTGTTTGGACTTGAATAAACTCTGTTTCTGTTAAGTCGCTTTTGGGTCCTCTTTCACCTGCCTGACAGAAGGAACCGACCAAGGAATGGACCCAGCGACTTCAGACGCTCGTTACACTGCCGTCGAGATCCAAGGAGCCATGCTCGGCAGACACGAGCAGGAATTGTCTGCTGCTCGCCATGCCGTGGAGAACCTGGCCGCTCAGGTTTCCGACCTCTCTGGACAGTTCCAGAGTCTACGTCTCGTGCCACCTGTTACTTCCTGGCCTGCCGAGCCTCCAGAACCTAGGGTTAATAACCCACCTTGCTACTCCGGGCAGCCCACTGAGTGCCGCTCCTTTCTCACGCAGTGTGAGATTGTGTTCTCTCTCCAACCCAACACATACTCTAGAGAGAGAGCTCGGGTTGCTTACGTCATTTCACTCCTTACTGGCCGGGCTCGAGAATGGGGCACAGCTATCTGGGAGGCAAGGGGCTGATTGCTCTAACAAGTTCCAGAACTTTTAAAGAGGAGATGATTCAGGTTTTTGACCGTTCAGTTTTGGTGGGGAGGCTTCTAGGGCCCTGGCTTCCTTATGCCAAGGTGAACGGTCCATAACGGATTATTCTATTGAGTTTCGCACTCTTGCTGCCTCTAGTGAGTGGAACGAGCCGGCGCTGCTCGCTCGTTTTCTGGAGGGACTCCACGCAGTGGTTAAGGATGAGATTCTCTCCCGGAGGTTCCTTCAGATGTGGACTTTGATTGCTCTCGCCATCCGCATAGAACGACGGGTAGATCTGGGCCACCGGGCTCGTGGAAGAGAGCTCGATCAACGGTGTTTCCCTGCTCCGCATCGCAACCATCTCCCTCCTCTGGCTTTGAGACTGAGCCCATGCAGCTGGGAGGATTCGCATCTCGACTAAGGAGAGGGAACGGAGGATCACCAACCGCCTGTGCCTCTGTGCGGAGTTGCTGGACATTTTGTTAATTCATGTCCAGTAAAAGCCAGAGCTCATCTGTAAGCGGAGGGCTACAGGTGAGCGCAACTACTCAAGTCTCTCCATCAAAATCCTGTACTACTTTGTCGGTCCATCTACGCTGGACCGGTTCGGGTGCTACATGCAGTGCCTTGATTGACTCTGGGGCTGAGGGTTGTTTCATGGACGAAGCATGGGTTCGGAAACATGACATTCCTTTCAGAGAGTTAGAGAAGCCTACGCCCATGTTTGCCTTAGATGGTAGTCATCTTCCCAGTATCAGATTTGAGACACTACCTTTAACCTCACAGTATCTGGTAACCACAGTGAGACTATTTCTTTTTGATTTTCCGTTCATTGCCGTTTACACCTGTTGTTTTGGGTCATCCCTGGCTAGTATGTCATAATCCTTCTATTAATTGGTCTAGTAATTCTATCCTATCCTGGAACGTTTCTTGTCATGTGAAGTGTTTAATGTCTGCCATCCCTCCCGTTTCTTCTGTCCCTACTTCTCAGGAGGAACCTGGCGATTTGACAGGAGTGCCGGAGGAATATCATGATCTGCGCACGGTCTTCAGTCGGTCCCGAGCCAACTCCCTTCCTCCTCACCGGTCGTATGATTGTAGTATTGATCTCCTTCCGGGACCACTCCTCCTCGAGGTAGACTATACTCTCTGTCGGCTCCCGAACGTAAGGCTCTCGAGGATTATTTGTCTGTGTCTCTTGACGCCGGTACCATAGTGCCTTCTTCCTCTCCGGCCGGGGCGGGGTTCTTTTTTGTTAAGAAGAAGGACGGTACTCTGCGCCCCTGCGTGGATTATCGAGGCTGAATGACATAACGGTTAAGAATCGTTATCCGCTTCCCCTTATGTCATCAGCCTTCGAGATTCTGCAGGGAGCCAGGTGCTTTACTAAGTTGGACCTTCGTAACGCTTACCATCTCGTGCGCATCAGAGAGGACGAGTGGAAATGGCGTTTAACACTCCGTTAGGGCATTTTGAGTACCGGGTTCTGCCGTTTGGTCTCGCCAATGCGCCAGCTGTTTTTCAGGCATTAGTTAATGATGTTCTGAGAGACATGCTGAACATCTTTGTTTTGTCTATCTTGACGATATCCTGATTTTTTCTCCGTCACTCGAGATTCATGTTCAGCACGTTCGACGTGTTCTACAGCGCCTTTTAGAGAATTGTCTCTACGTAAAGGCTGAGAAGTGCTCTTTTCATGTCTCCTCCGTTACTTTTCTCGGTTCCGTTATTTCCGCTGAAGGCATTCAGATGGATTCCGCTAAGGTCCAAGCTGTCAGTGATTGGCCCGTTCCAAGGTCACGTGTCGAGTTGCAGCGCTTTTTAGGTTTCGCTAATTTCTATCGGCGTTTCATTCGTAATTTCGGTCAAGTTGCTGCCCCTCTCACAGCTCTTACTTCTGTCAAGACGTGTTTTAAGTGGTCCGGTTCCGCCCAGGGAGCTTTTGATCTTCTAAAAGAACGTTTTACGTCCGCTCCTATCCTCGTTACTCCTGACGTCACTAGACAATTCATTGTCGAGGTTGGCCTTCAGAGGTAGGCGTGGGAGCCATTCTATCCCAGCGCTTCCAGTCTGACGATAAGGTTCATCCTTGCGCTTATTTTCTCATCGCCTGTCGCCATCTGAGCGCAACTATGATGTGGGTAACCGTGAACTGCTCGCCATCCGCTTAGCCCTAGGCGAATGGCGACAGTGGTTGGAGGGCGACCGTTCCTTTTGTCGTTTGGACAGACCATAAGAACCTTGAGTACATCCGTTCTGCCAAACGACTTAATGCCCGTCAAGCTCGTTGGGCGTTGTTTTCGCTCGTTTCGAGTTTGTGATTTCTTACCGTCCGGGTAGCAAGAACACCAAGCCTGATGCCTTATCCCGTCTGTTTAGTTCTTCTGTGGCTTCTACTGATCCCGAGGGGATTCTTCCTTATGGGCGTGTTGTCGGGTTAACAGTCTGGGGAATTGAAAGACAGGTTAAGCAAGCACTCACGCACACTGCGTCGCCGCGCGCTTGTCCTAGTAACCTCCTTTTCGTTTCCTGTTTCCACTCGTCTGGCTGTTCTTCAGTGGGCTCACTCTGCCAAGTTAGCTGGTCATCCCGGTGTTCGAGGCACTCTTGCGTCTATTCGCCAGCGCTTTTGGTGGCCGACTCAGGAGCGTGACACGCGCCGTTTCGTGGCTGCTTGTTCGGACTGCGCGCAGACTAAGTCGGGTAACTCTCCTCCTGCCGGTCGTCTCAGACCGCTCCCCATTCCTTCTCGACCATGGTCTCACATCGCCTTAGACTTCATTACCGGTCTGCCTTTGTCTGCGGGGGAAGACTGTGATTCTTACGGTTGTCGATAGGTTCTCTAAGGCGGCACATTTCATTCCCCTCGCTAAACTTCCTTCCGCTAAGGAGACGGCACAAATCATTATTGAGAATGTATTCAGAATTCATGGCCTCCCGTTAGACGCCGTTTCAGACAGAGGCCCGCAATTCACGTCACAGTTTTGGAGGAGTTCTGTCGTTTGATTGGTGCGTCCGTCAGTCTCTCTTCCGGGTTTCATCCCCAGTCTAACGGTCAAGCAGAGAGGGCCAATCAGACGATTGGTCGCATACTACGCAGCCTTTCTTTCAGAAACCCTGCGTCTTGGGCAGAACAGCTCCCTGGGCAGAATACGCTCTTCGCTTCCTTCGTCTGCTACCGGGTTATCTCCGTTTCAGAGTAGTCTGGGTTACCAGCCTCCTCTGTTCTCATCCCAGCTTGCCGAGTCCAGCGTTCCCTCCGCTCAAGCGTTTGTCCAACGTTGTGAGCGCACCTGGAAGGAGGGTGAGGTCTGCACTTTGCCGTTACAGGGCACAGACGGTGAGAGCCGCCAATAAACGCAGGATTAAGAGTCCAAGGTATTGTTGCGGCCAGAGAGTGTGGCTTTCCACTCGCAACCTTCCTCTTACGACAGCTTCTCGTAAGTTGACTCCGCGGTTCATTGGTCCGTTCCGTGTCTCCCAGGTCGTCAATCCTGTCGCTGTGCGACTGCTTCTTCCGCGACATCTTCGTCGCGTCCATCCTGTCTTCCATGTCTCCTGTGTTAAGCCCTTTCTTCGCACCCCGTTCGTCTTCCCTCCCCCTCCCGTCCTTGTCGAGCGCACCTATTTACAAGGTACATAAGATCATGGACATGCGTTCTCGGGGACGGGGTCACCAATACTTAGTGGATTGGGAGGGTTACGGTCCTGAGGAGAGGAGTTGGGTTCCGTCTCGGGACGTGCTGGACCGTTCACTCATCGATGATTTCCTCCGTTGCCGCCAGGATTCCTCCTCGAGTGCGCCAGGAGGCGCTCGGTGAGTGGGGGGTACTGTCATGTTTGTCATTTATTATCATGTCTTGTCCCTGTGCTCCCCATTCTATTCGTTTCCCTCTGCTGGTCTTATTTGGTTCTTTCCCTCTTTCTATCCCTCTCTCTCCCCCCTCCCTCTCTCACTCTCTCGCTCTCTCTTCTCTCTATCGTTCCGTTCCTGCTCCCAGCTGTTCCTATTCCCCTAATCATCATTTAGTCTTCCCACACCTGTTCCGATCCTTTCCCCTGATTAGAGTCCCTATTTCTTCCTTTGTGTTCCGTTCCTGTCCTGTCGGTTCCTTGTTTAGAATTCACCGTGCTGTGATTGTGTATCGCCCTGTCCTGTCGTGTTTTTGCCTTCATCAGATGCTGCGTGTGAGCAGGTGTCTCTGTCAGCTACGGCCTGCGCCTACCCGAAGCGACCTGCAGTCTGTGGCCGCTTCTCCTGTTATTCCCTCTACAGACTAGAGGATTTCTGTTATTCCCTGTTTGGACATTTCCTGTTAAGGATTCAGGATTTGTCGTTTTCT
>NW_025757885.1:0-5347 GCF_021184085.1 Oncorhynchus gorbuscha
GCCACAAGAGCATTAGTGAGGTCGGGCTGTCATGTTTTGTCTTAGATTGTCTTGTCATTTTGCTTTTCCCTCTGTTCATTTTCCCCTGCTGGTCTTTTTAGGTTCGTTCCCCTTTTTCTCTCTCCCTTCCTCTCTCTCTTCTCTCTATCGTTCCGTTCCTGCTCCCAGCTGTTCCTATTCCCCTAATCAATCATTTAGTCTTCCCACACCTGTTCCCGATCCTTTTCCCTGATTAGAGTCCCTATTTCTCTCCTTGTTTTCCGTTCCTGCCCTGTCGGATCCTTGTCTATTGTTCACCGTGCTGTGTCTATGTATCGCCCTGTCGTGTCGTGTTTCCTCAGATGCTGCGTGGTGAGCAGGTGTCTGAGTCTGCTACGTTCAAGTGCCTTCCCGAGGCAACCTGCAGTTCTTGATCAAGTCTCCAGTCTGTTCTCGTCATTACGAGTAGAATTATGCCTTTTGATTGTAAAGTTACTTTACTGGATTAAAAACTCTGTTTTCGCCAAGTCGCTTTTGGGTCCTCATTCACCTGCATAACAGAAGGATCCGACCAAGGAATGGACCCAGCGACTACAGATGCTCGTAACACTGCCGTCGAGATCCAAGGAGCCATGCTCGGCAGACACGAGCAGGAATTGTCTGCTGCTCGCCATGCCGTGGAGAACCTGGCCGCTCAGGTTTCCGACCTCTCTGGACAGTTCCAGAGTCTTCGTCTCGTGCCACCTGTTACTTCCTGGCCTGCCGAGCCTCCGGAACCTAGGGTTAATAACCCACCTTGCTACTCCGGGCAGCCCACGGAGTGCCGCTCCTTTCTCACCCAGTGTGATATTGTGTTCTCTCTCCAACCCAACACATACTCTAGCGAGAGAGCTCGGGTTGCTTACGTCATTTCACTCCTTACTGGCCGGGCTCGAGAGTGGGGCACAGCTATCTGGGAGGCAAGGGCTGATTGTTCAAACAATTACCAGAACTTTAAAGAGGAGATGATTCGGGTTTTTGACCGTTCAGTTTTTGGTAGGGAGGCTTCTAGGGCCCTGGCTTCCCTATGCCAAGGTGATCGATCCATAACGGATTACTCTATAGAGTTTCGCACTCTTGCTGCCTCTAGTGACTGGAACGAGCCGGCGCTGCTCGCTCGTTTTCTGGAGGGACTCCACGCAGTGGTCAAAGATGAGATTCTCTCTCGGGAGGTTCCTTCCAGTGTGGACTCTTTGATTGCTCTCGCCATCCGCATAGAACGACGGGTAGATCTTCGTCACCAAGCTCGTGGAAGAGAGCTCGCGTCAACGGTGTTTCCCTGCTCCGCATCGCAACCATCTCCTCCTCTGGCTCAGAGACTGAGCCCATGCAGCTGGGAGGTATTCGCATCTCGACCAAGGAGAGGGAACGGAGGATCACCAACCGCCTGTGCCTCTATTGCGGATTTGATGGACATTTTGTCAATTCATGTCCAGTAAAAGGCCAGAGCTCATCAGTAAGCGGAGGGCTACTGGTGAGCGCTACTACTCAGGTCTCTTCATCTAGATCCTGTACTATTATGTCGGTCCATCTACGCTGGACCGGTTCGGGTGCTACATGCAGTGCCTTGATTGACTCTGGGGCTGAGGGTTGTTTCATGGACGAAGCATGGGCTCGGAAACATGACATTCCTTTCAGACAGTTAGACAAGCCTACGCCCATGTTTGCCTTAGATGGTAGTCATCTTCCCAGTATCAGATTTGAGACACTACCTTTAACTCTCACAGTATCTGGTAACCACAGTGAGACTATTTCTTTTTTGATTTTTCGTTCACCTTTTACACCTGTTGTTTTGGGTCATCCCTGGCTAGTATGTCATAATCCTTCTATTAATTGGTCTAGTAATTCTATCCTATCCTGGAACGTTTCTTGTCATGTGAAGTGTTTAATGTCTGCCATCCCTCCCATTTCTTCTGTCCCCACTTCTCAGGAGGAACCTGGCGATTTGACAGGAGTGCCGGAGGAATATCATGATCTGCGCACGGTCTTCAGTCGGTCCCGAGCCAACTCCCTTCCTCCTCACCGGTCGTATGATTGTAGTATTGATCTC
The DNA here is from genome assembly GCF_021184085.1 of Oncorhynchus gorbuscha. Lineage (NCBI taxonomy): Eukaryota > Metazoa > Chordata > Actinopteri > Salmoniformes > Salmonidae > Oncorhynchus > Oncorhynchus gorbuscha. The sequence goes on from NW_025757885.1 coordinate 2,069, forward strand.
CTTCCGGGGACCACTCCTCCTCGGGGTAGACTATACTCTCTGTCGGCTCCCGAACGTAAGGCTCTCGAGGATTATTTATCTGTGTCTCTTGACGCCGGTACCATAGTGCCTTCTTCCTCTCCGGCCGGGGCGGGGTTCTTTTTGTTAAGAAGAAGGACGGTACTCTGCGCCCTGCGTGGATTATCGAGGGCTGAATGACATAACGGTTAAGAATCGTTATCCGCTTCCCCTTATGTCATCAGCCTTCGAGATTCTGCAGGGAGCCAGGTGCTTTACTAAGTTGGACCTTCGTAACGCTTACCATCTCGTGCGCATCAGAGAGGGGGACGAGTGGAAAACGGCGTTTAACACTCCGTTAGGGCATTTTGAGTACCGGGTTCTGCCGTTTGGTCTCGCCAATGCGCCAGCTGTTTTTCAGGCATTAGTTAATGATGTTCTGAGAGACATGCTGAACATCTTTGTTTTTGTCTATCTTGACGATATCCTGATTTTTTCACCGTCACTCGAGATTCATGTTCAGCACGTTCAACGTGTTCTACAGCGCCTTTTAGAGAATTGTCTCTACGTGAAGGCTGAGAAGTGCTCTTTTCATGTCTCCTCCGTTACTTTTCTCGGTTCCGTTATTTCCGCTGAAGGCATTCAGATGGATTCCGCTAAGGTCCAAGCTGTCAGTGATTGGCCCGTTCCAAGGTCACGTGTCGAGTTGCAGCGCTTTTTAGGTTTCGCTAATTTCTATCGGCGTTTCATTCGTAATTTCGGTCAAGTTGCTGCCCCTCTCACAGCTCTTACTTCTGTCAAGACGTGTTTTAAGTGGTCCGGTTCCGCCCAGGGAGCTTTTGATCTTCTAAAAGAACGTTTTACGTCCGCTCCTATCCTCGTTACTCCTGACGTCACTAGACAATTCATTGTCGAGGTTGACGCTTCAGAGGTAGGCGTGGGAGCCATTCTATCCCAGCGCTTCCAGTCTGACGATAAGGTTCATCCTTGCGCTTATTTTTCTCATCGCCTGTCGCCATCTGAACGCAACTATGATGTGGGTAATCGCGAACTGCTCGCCATCCGCTTAGCCCTAGGCGAATGGCGACAGTGGTTGGAGGGGGCGACCGTTCCTTTGTCGTTTGGACAGACCATAAGAACCTTGAGTACATCCGTTCTGCCAAACGACTTAATGCCCGTCAAGCTCGTTGGGCGTTGTTTTTCGCTCGTTTCGAGTTTGTGATTTCTTACCGTCCGGGTAGCAAAAACACCAAGCCTGATGCCTTATCCCGTCTGTTTAGTTCTTCTGTGGCTTCTACTGATCCCGAGGGATTCTTCCTTATGGGCGTGTTGTCGGGTTGACAGTCTGGGGAATTGAAAGACAGGTTAAGCAAGCACTCACGCACACTGCGTCGCCGCGCGCTTGTCCTAGTAACCTCCTTTTCGTTCCTGTTTCCACTCGTCTGGCTGTTCTTCAGTGGGCTCACTCTGCCAAGTTAGCTGGTCATCCCGGTGTTCGAGGCACTCTTGCGTCTATTCGCCAGCGCTTTTGGTGGCCGACTCAGGAGCGTGACACGCGCCGTTTCGTGGCTGCTTGTTCGGACTGCGCGCAGACTAAGTCGGGTAACTCTCCTCCTGCCGGTCGTCTCAGACCGCTCCCCATTCCTTCTCGACCATGGTCTCACATCGCCCTAGACTTCATTACCGGTCTGCCTTTGTCTGCGGGGAAGACTGTGATTCTTACGGTTGTCGATAGGTTCTCTAAGGCGGCACATTTCATTCCCCTCGCTAAACTTCCTTCCGCTAAGGAGACGGCACAAATCATCATCGAGAATGTGTTCAGAATTCATGGCCTCCCGTTAGACGCCGTTTCAGACAGAGGCCCGCAATTCACGTCACAGTTTTGGAGGGAGTTCTGTCGTTTGATTGGTGCGTCCGTCAGTCTCTCTTCCGGGTTTCATCCCCAGTCTAACGGTCAAGCAGAGAGGGCCAATCAGACGATTGGTCGCATATTACGCAGCCTTTCTTTCAGAAACCCTGCGTCTTGGGCAGAACAGCTCCCCTGGGCAGAATACGCTCACAACTCGCTTCCTTCGTCTGCTACCGGGTTATCTCCGTTTCAGAGTAGTCTGGGTTACCAGCCTCCTCTGTTCTCATCCCAGCTTGCCGAGTCCAGCGTTCCCTCCGCTCAAGCATTTGTCCAACGTTGTGAGCGCACCTGGAGGAGGGTGAGGTCTGCACTTTGCCGTTACAGGGCACAGACTGTGAGAGCCGCCAATAAACGCAGGATTAAGAGTCCAAGGTATTGTTGCGGCCAGAGAGTGTGGCTTTCCACTCGCAACCTTCCTCTTACGACAGCTTCTCGTAAGTTGACTCCGCGGTTCATTGGTCCGTTCCGTGTCTCCCAGGTCGTCAATCCTGTCGCTGTGCGACTGCTTCTTCCGCGACATCTTCGTCGCGTCCATCCTGTCTTCCATGTCTCCTGTGTCAAGCCCTTTCTTCGCACCCCCGTTCGTCTTCCCCTCCCCCTCCCGTCCTTGTCGAGAGTGCACCTATTTACAAGGTACGTAGGATCATGGACATGCGTTCTCGGGGACGGGGTCACCAATACTTAGTGGATTGGGAGGGTTACGGTCCTGAGGAGAGGAGTTGGGTTCCGTCTCGGGACGTGCTGGACCGTTCACTTATTGATGATTTCCTCCGTTGCCGCCAGGATTCCTCCTCGAGTGCGCCAGGAGGCGCTCGGTGAGTGGGGGTACTGTCATGTTTTGTCTTAGATTGTCTTGTCATTTTGCTTTTCCCTCTGTTCATTTTCCCCTGCTGGTCTTTTTAGGTTCGTTCCCTTTTTCTCTCTCCCTTCCTCTCTCTCTTCTCTCTATCGTTCCGTTCCTGCTCCCAGCTGTTCCTATTCCCCTAATCAATCATTTAGTCTTCCCACACCTGTTCCCGATCCTTTTCCCTGATTAGAGTCCCTATTTCTCTCCTTGTTTTCCGTTCCTGCCCTGTCGGATCCTTGTCTATTGTTCACCGTGCTGTGTCTATGTATCGCCCTGTCGTGTCGTGTTTCCCTCAGATGCTGCGTGGTGAGCAGGTGTCTGAGTCTGCTACGTTCAAGTGCCTTCCCGAGGCAACCTGCAGTTCTTGATCAAGTCTCCAGTCTATTCTCGTCATTACGAGTAGAATTATGCCTTTTGATTGTAAAGTTACTTTACTGGATTAAAAACTCTGTTTTCGCCAAGTCGCTTTTGGGTCCTCATTCACCTGCATAACACGGGCACTGATGTTGGGCGATTAGGCCTGGCT
>NW_025757886.1:0-5347 GCF_021184085.1 Oncorhynchus gorbuscha
CAGAGTTTATTAATGTTCAAAACGGAATAACAGAAATCCTCTAGATTTGTAGAGGGGAAAACAACTGGAGAAGCGGCCACAGACTGCAGGTCGATTCGGGTAGGCGCAGGCCGTAGTCGACTGAGACACCTGCTCACACGCAGCGTCTGATGAAGGCACAAAACACGACAGGACAGGGTGATACACAATCACGGCAAAAACACGACAGGACAGGGCGAAACGCAATCACAGCATGGTGAATACAATACAAGGAACCGACGGGACAGGAACGGATCACAAAGGAATAAATAGGGACTCTAATCAGGGAAAGGATCGGGAACAGGTGTGGGAAGACTAAATGATGATTAGGGGAATAGGAACAGCTGGGAGCAGGAACGGAACGACAGAGAGAAGAGAGAGCGAGAGAGTGAGAGAGGGAGGGGGAGAGAGAGGGATAGAAGGAGGGAAAGAACCAAACAAGACCAGCAGAGGGAAACGAATAGCATGGGGAGCACAGGGACAAGACATGACAATAAATGACAAACATGACAGTACCCCCCACCACCGAGCGCTCCTGGCGCACTCGAGGAGGAATCCTGGCGGCAACGGAGGAAATCATCGATGAGCGAACGGTCCAGCACGTCCCGAGACGGAACCCAACTCCTCTCCTCAGGACCGTAACCCTCCCAATCCACTAGGTATTGGTGACCCCGTCCCCGAGAACGCATGTCCATAATCTTATGTACCTTGTAAATAGGTGCGCTCTCGACAAGGACGGGAGGGGGAGGGAAGACGAACGGGGGTGCGAAGAAAGGGCTTAACACAGGAGACATGGAAGACAGGATGGACGCGACGAAGATGTCGCGGAAGAAGCAGGGTCGCACAGCGACAGGATTGACGACCTGGGGAGACACGGAACGGACCAATGAACCGCGGAGTCAACTTACGAGAAGCTGTCGTAAGAGGAAGGTTGCAGTGGAAAGCCACACTCTCTGGCCGCAACAATACCTTGGACTCTTAATCCTGCGTTTATTGGCGGCTCTCACCGTCTGTGCCCTGTAACGGCAAAGTGCAGACCTCACCCTCCTCCAGGTGCGCTCACAACGTTGGACGAACGCTTGAGCGGAGGGAACGCTGGACTCGGCAAGCTGGGATGAGAACAGAGGAGGCTGGTAACCCAGACTACTCTGAAACGGAGATAACCCGGTAGCAGACGAAGGAAGCGAATTGTGAGCGTATTCTGCCCAGGGGAGCTGTTCTGCCCAAGACGCAGGGTTTCTGGAAAGAAAGGCTGCGTAGTATGCACCAATCGTCTGATTGGCCCTCTGCTTGACCGTTAGACTGGGGATGAAACCCGGAAGAGAGACTGACGGACGCACCAATCAAACGACAGAACTCCCTCCAAAACTGTGACGTGAATTGCGGGCCTCTGTCTGAAACGCGTCTAACGGGAGGCCATGAATTCTGAATACATTCTCAATAATGATTTGTGCCGTCTCCTTAGCGGAAGGAAGTTTAGCGAGGGGAATGAAATGTGCCGCCTTAGAGAACCTATCGACAACCGTCAGAATCACAGTCTTCCCCGCAGACAAAGGCAGACCGGTAATGAAGTCTAAGGCAATGTGAGACCATGGTCGAGAAGGAATGGGGAGCGGTCTGAGACGACCGGCAGGAGGAGAGTTACCCGACTTAGTCTGCGCGCAGTCCGAACAAGCAGCCACGAAACGGCGCGTGTCACGCTCCTGAGTCGGCCACCAAAAGCGCTGGCGAACAGACGCAAGAGTGCCTCGAACACCGGGATGACCCGCTAACTTGGCAGAGTGAGCCCACTGAAGAACAGCCAGACGAGTGGAAACAGGAACGAAAAGGAGGTTACTAGGACAAGCGCCATGGCGACGCAGTGTGCGTGAGTGCTTGCTTAACCTGTCTTTCAATTCCCCAGACTGTTAACCCGACAACACGCCCATAAGGAAGAATCCCCTCGGGATCAGTAGAAGCCACAGAAGAACTAAACAGACGGGATAAGGCATCAGGCTTGGTGTTCTTGCTACCCGGACGGTAAGAAATCACAAACTCGAAACGAGCGAAAAACAACGCCCAACGAGCTTGACGGGCATTAAGTCGTTTGGCAGAACGGATACCAAGGTTCTTATGGTCTGTCCAAACGACAAAAGGAACGGTCGCCCTCCAACCACTGTCGCCATTCGCCTAGGCTAAGCGGATGGCGAGCAGTTCACGGTTACCCACATCATAGTTGCGCTCAGATGGCGACAGGCGATGAGAAAATAAGCGCAAGGATGAACCTTATCGTCAGACTGGAAGCGCTGGGATAGAATGGCTCCCACGCCTACCTCTGAAGGCCAACCTCGACAATGAATTGTCTAGTGACGTCAGGAGTAACGAGGATAGGAGCGGACGTAAAACGTTCTTTTAGAAGATCAAAAGCTCCCCCTGGGCGGAACCGGACCACTTAAAACACGTCTTGACAGAAGTAAGAGCTGTGAGAGGGGCAGCAACTTGACCGAAATTACGAATGAAACGCCGATAGAAATTAGCGAAACCTAAAAAGCGCTGCAACTCGACACGTGACCTTGAACGGGCCAATCACTGACAGCTTGGACCTTAGCGGAATCCATCTGAATGCCTTCAGCGGAAATAACGGAACCGAGAAAAGTAACGGAGGAGACATGAAAAGAGCACTTCTCAGCCTTTACGTAGAGACAATTCTCTAAAAGGCGCTGTAGAACACGTCGAACGTGCTGAACATGAATCTCGAGTGACGGAGAAAAAATCAGGATATCGTCAAGATAGACAAAAACAAAAATGTTCAGCATGTCTCTCAGAACATCATTAACTAATGCCTGAAAAACAGCTGGCGCATTGGCTATAGACCGAACGGCAGAACCCGGTACTCAAAATGCCCTAACGGAGTATTAAACGCCGTTTTCCACTCGTCCCCTCTCTGATGCGCACGAGATGGTAAGCGTTACGAAGGTCCAACTTAGTAAAGCACCTGGCTCCTGCAGAATCTCGAAGGCTGATGACATAAGGGGAAGCGGATAACGATTCTTAACCGTTATGTCATTCAGCCTCGATAATCCACGCAGGGGCGCAGAGTACCGTCCTTCTTCTTAACAAAAAGAACCCCGCCCCGGCCGGAGAGGAAGAAGGCACTATGGTACCGGCGCCAAGAGACACAGACAAATAATCCCGAGAGCCTTACGTTCGGGAGCCGACAGAGAGTATAGTCTACCTCGAGGAGGAGTGGTCCCGGAAGGAGATCAATACTACAATCATACGACCGGTGAGGAGGAAGGGAGTTGGCTCGGGACCGACTGAAGACCGTGCGCAGATCATGATATTCCTCCGGCACTCCTGTCAAATCGCCAGGTTCCTCCTGAGAAGTAGGGACAGAAGAAACGGGAGGGATGGCAGACATTAAACACTTCACATGACAAGAAACGTTCCAGGATAGGATAGAATTACTAGACCAATTAATAGAAGGATTATGACATACTAGCCAGGGATGACCCAAAACAACAGGTGTAAACGGTGAACGGAAAATCAAAAAAGAAATAGTCTCACTGTGGTTACCAGATACTGTGAGGGTTAAAGGTAGTGTCTCAAATCTGATACTGGGAAGATGACTACCATCTAAGGCGAACATGGGCGTAGGCTTATCTAACTCTCTGAAAGGAATGTCATGTTTCGAACCCATGCTTCGTCCATGAAACAACCTCAGCCCCAGAGTCTATCAAGGCACTACATGTAGCACCCGAACCGGTCCAGCGTAGGTGGACCGACAAAGTAGTACAGGACTTTGATGGAGAGACTTGAGTAGTTGCGCTCACCTGTAGCCCTCCGCTTACAGATGAGCTCTGGCTTTTACTGACATGAATTAACAAAATGTCCAGCAACTCCACAATAGAGGCACAGGCGGTTGGTGATCCTCCGTTCCCCTCTCCTTATTCGAGATGCGAATCCCTCCCAGCTGCATGGGCTCAGTCTCAAAGCCAGAGGGGGAGATGGCTGCGATGCGGAGCAGGGAAACACCGTTGATGCGAGGTCTCTTCCACGAGCCCGGTGACGAAGATCTACCTCGTCGCTCTATGCGGATGGCGAGAGCAATCAAAGAGTCCACATCTGAAGGAACCTCCCGGGAGAGAATCTCATCCTTAACCACAGCGTGGAGTCCCTCCAGAAAACGAGCGAGCAGCGCCGGCTCGTTCCACTCACTAGAGGCAGCAAGAGTGCGAAACTCAATGGAATAATCCGTTATGGACCGTTCACCTTGGCATAAGGAAGCCAGGGCCCTAGAAGCCTCCCCACCAAAAACTGAACGGTCAAAAACCCGAATCATCTCCTCTTAAAGTTCTGGAAATCGTTAGAGCAAACAGCCCTTGCCTCCCAGATAGCTGTGCCCCATTCTCGAGCCCGGCCAGTAAGGAGGAAATGACGTAAGCAACCCGAGCTCTCTCTAGAGTATGTGTTGGGTTGAGAGAGAACACAATCTCACACTGCGTGAGAAAGGAGCGGCACTCAGTGGGCTGCCCGGAGTAGCAAGGTGGGTTATTAACCCTAGGTTCTGGAGGCTCGGCAGGCCAGGAAGTAACAGGTGGCACGAGACGTAGACTCTGGAACTGTCCAGAGAGGTCGGAAACCTGAGCAGCCAGGTTTTCCACGGCCTGGCGAGCAGCAGACAATTCCTGCTCGTGTCTGCCGAGCATGGCTCCTTGGATCTCGACGGCAGTGTAACGAGCCTGAAGTCGCTGGGTCCATTCCTTGGTCGGTTCCTTCTGTCATGCAGGTGAAAGAGGACCCAAACGCGACTTAACAGAAACAGAGTTTATTAAAGTTCAAAACGGAATAACAGAAATCCTCTAGATTTGTAGAGGGGAAAACAACTGGAGAAGCGGCCACAGACTGCAGGTCGCTTCGGGTAGGCGCAGGCCGTAGTCGACTGAGACACCTGCTCACACGCAGCCTGATGAAGGCACAAAACACGACAGGACAGGGTGATACACAATCACGGCAAAAACACGACAGGACAGGGCGAAACGCAATCACAGCATGGTGAATACAATACAAGGAACCGACGGGACAGGAACGGATCACAAAGGAATAAATAGGGACTCTAATCAGGGGAAAGGATCGGGAACAGGTGTGGGAAGACTAAATGATGATTAGGGAATAGGAACAGCTGGGAGCAGGAACGGAACGACAGAGAGAAGAGAGAGCGAGAGAGTGAGAGAGGGAGGGGGAGAGAGAGGGATAGAAGGAGGGAAAGAACCAAACAAGACCAGCAGAGGGAAACGAATAGCATGGGGAGCACAGGGACAAGACATGACAATAAATGACAAACATGACA
>NW_025757887.1:0-5347 GCF_021184085.1 Oncorhynchus gorbuscha
TGTTATGCAGGTGAATGAGGACCCAAAAGCGACTTGGCGAAAACAGAGTCTTTATTCCAGTAAAGGAAATAGGCAATACTCCTAGACAAATCGGAGCAGAAAACAAAGCATAAAAACTAATTCCACTCGTAGTGACGAGGACAGACTGGAGACTCGACCATAAACTGTAGGTTGCCTCGGGAAGGCACCGACCGTAGCAGACTCAGACACCTGCTCACACGCAGCATCTGAGGGAAACAAGACATCGACAGGGCGAGACAAAGACACAGCACGGTGAACAATATACAAGGATCCGACAGGACAGAAACGGAAGACAAGGGGAGAAATAGGGACTCTAATCAGAGGGCAAGATACGGAACAGGTGTGAAAAGATTAGATGATTGATTAGGGGAATAGGAACAGCTGGGAGCAGGAACGGAACGATAGAGAGAAGAGAGAGAGGGAGGGAGAGAGAAAAAGGGAACGAACCTAAAAAGACCAGCAGGGGAAAACGAACAGAAGGGAAAGCAAAATGACAAGACAATATAAGACAAAACATGACAGTACCCCCCCACTCACCGAGCGCCTCCTGGCGCACTCGAGGAGGAATCCTGGCGGCAACGGAGGAAATCATCAATCAGCGAACGGTCCAGCACGTCCCGAGACGGAACCCAACTCCTCTCCTCAGGACCGTAACCCTCCCAATCCACTAAGTATTGGTGACCCCGTCCCCGAGAACGCATGTCCATGATCCTACGTACCTTGTAAATAGGTGCGCTCTCGACAAGGACGGGGGGGAGGGAAGACGAACGGGGGTGCGAAGAAAGGGCTTGACACAGGAGACATGGAAGACAGGATGGACGCGACGAAGATGTCGCGGAAGAAGCAGGTCGCACAGCGACAGGATTGACGACCTGGGAGACACGGAACGGACCAATGAACCGCGGAGTCAACTTACGAGAAGCTGTCGTAAGGGGAAGGTTGCGAGTGGAAAGCCACACTCTCTGGCCGCAACAATACCTAGGACTCTTAATCCTACGTTTATTGGCGGCTCTCACAGTCTGTGCCCTGTAACGGCAAAGTGCAGACCTCACCCTCCTCCAGGTGCGCTCACAACGTTGGACAAACGCTTGAGCGGAGGGAACGCTGGACTCGGCAAGCTGGGATGAGAACAGAGGAGGCTGGTAACCCAGACTACTCTGAAACGGAGATAACCCGGTAGCAGACGAAGGAAGCGAGTTGTGAGCGTATTCTGCCCAGGGGAGCTGTTCTGCCCAAGACGCAGGGTTTCTAAAAGAAAGGCTGCGTAGTATGCGACCAATCGTCTGATTGGCCCTTTCTGCTTGACCGTTAGACTGGGGATGAAACCCGGAAGAGAGACTGACGGACGCACCAATCAAACGACAGAACTCCCTCCAAAACTGTGACGTGAATTGCGGGCCTCTGTCTGAAACGGCGTCTAACGGGAGGCCATGAATTCTGAACACATTCTCGATGATGATTTGTGCCGTCTCCTTAGCGGAAGGAAGTTTAGCGAGGGGAATGAAATGTGCCGCCTTAGAGAACCTATCGACAACCGTAAGAATCACAGTCTTCCCCGCAGACAAAGGCAGACCGGTAATGAAGTCTAAGGCGATGTGAGACCATGGTCGAGAAGGAATGGGAAGCGGTCTGAGACGACCGGCAGGAGGAGAGTTACCTGACTTAGTCTGCGCGCAGTCCGAACAAGCAGCCACGAAACGGCGCGTGTCACGCTCCTGAGTAGGCCACCAAAAGCGCTGGCGAATAGAAGCAAGAGTACCTCGAACGCCGGGATGACCAGCTAACTTGGCAGAGTGAGCCCACTGAAGAACAGCCAGACGAGTAGAAACAGGAACGAAAAGAAGGTTACTAGGACAAGCGCGCGCGACGCAGTGTGCGTGAGTGCTTGCTTAACCTGTCTTTCAATTCCCCAGACTGTCAACCCGACAACACGCCCATAAGGAAGAATCCCCTCGGGATCAGTAGAAGCCACAGAAGAACTAAAGAGACGGGATAAGGCATCAGGCTTGGTGTTCTTACTACCCGGACGGTAAGAAATCACAAACTCGAAACGAGCGAAAAACAACGCCCAACGAGCTTGACGTGCATTAAGTCGTTTGGCAGAACGGATGTACTCAAGGTTCTTATGGTCTGTCCAAACGACAAAAGGAACGGTCGCCCCTCCAACCACTGTCGCCATTCGCCTAGGGCTAAGCGGATGGCGAGCAGTTCGCGGTTACCCACATCATAGTTGCGTTCCGATGGCGACAGGCGATGAGAAAAATAAGCGCAAGGATGAACCTTATCGTCAGACTGGAAGCGCTGGGATAGAATGGCTCCCACGCCTACCTCTGAAGCGCCAACCTCGACAATGAATTGTCTAGTGACGTCAGGAGTAACGAGGATAGGAGCGGACGTAAAACGTTCTTTGAGAAGATCAAAAGCTCCCTGGGCGGAACCGGACCACTTAAAACACGTCTTGACAGAAGTAAGAGCTGTGAGAGGGGCAGCAACTTGACCGAAATTACGAATGAAACGCCGATAGAAATTAGCGAAACCTAGAAAGCGCTGCAACTCGACACGTGACCTTGGAACGGGCCACTCACTGACAGCTTGGACCTTAGCGGGATCCATCTGAATGCCTTCAGCGGAAATAACAGAACCGAGAAAAGTAACGGAGGAGACATGAAAAGAGCACTTCTCAGCCTTCACGTAGAGACAATTCTCTAAAAGGCGCTGGAGTACACGTCGAACGTGCTGAACATGAATCTCGAGTGACGGTGAAAAAATCAGGATATCGTCAAGGTAGACAAAAACAAAGATGTTCAGCATGTCTCTCAGAACATCATTAACTAATGCCTGAAAAACAGCTGGCGCATTGGCGAGACCAAACGGCAGAACCCGGTACTCAAAATGCCCTAACGGAGTGTTAAACGCCGTTTTCCACTCGTCCCCCTCTCTGATGCGCACGAGATGGTAAGCGTTACGAAGGTCCAACTTAGTAAAGAACCTGGCTCCCTGCAGAATCTCGAAGGCTGATGACATAAGGGGAAGCGGATAACGATTCTTAACCGTTATGTCATTCAGCCCTCGATAATCCACGCAGGGGCGCAGAGTACCGTCCTTCTTCTTAACAAAAAAACCCCGCCCCGGCCGGAGAGGAAGAAGGCACTACGGTACCGGCGTCAAGAGACACAGACAAATAATCCTCGAGAGCCTTACGTTCGGGAGCCGACAGAGAGTATAGTCTACCCCGAGGAGGAGTGGTCCCCGGAAGGAGATCAATACTACAATCATACGACCGGTGAGGAGGAAGGGAGTTGGCTCGGGACCGACTGAAGACCGTGCGCAGATCATGATATTCCTCCGGCACTCCTGTCAAATCGCCAGGTTCCTCCTGAGAAGTGGGGACAGAAGAAACGGGAGGGATAGCAGACATTAAACACTTCACATGACAAGAAACGTTCCAGGATAGGATAGAATTACTAGACCAATTAATAGAAGGATTATGACATACTAGCCAGGGATGACCCAAAACAACAGGTGTAAAAGGTGAACGAAAAATCAAAAAGGAAATAGTCTCACTGTGGTTACCAGATACTGTGAGGGTTAAAGGTAGTGTCTCATATCTGATACTGGGGAGATGACTACCATCTAAGGCGAACATGGGCGTAGGCTTCTCTAACTGTCTGAAAGGAATGTCATGTTTCCGAGCCCATGCTTCGTCCATAAAACAACCCTCAGCCCCAGAGTCTATCAAGGCACTGCATGTAGCACCCGAACCGGTCCAGCGTAGATGGACCGACATAGTAGTACAGGATCTTGATGGAGAGACCTGAGTAGTAGCGCTCACCAGTAGCCCTCCGCTTACTGATGAGCTCTGGCTTTTACTGGACATGAATTGACAAAATGTCCAGCAAGTCCGCAATAGAGGCACAGGCGGTTGGTGATCCTCCGTTCCCTCTCCTTAGTCGAGATGCGAATACCTCCCAGCTGCATGGGCTCAGTCTCTGAGCCAGAGGAGGGAGATGGTTGCGATGCGGAGCGGGGAAACACCGTTAACGCGAGCTCTCTTCCACGAGCTTGGTGACGAAGATCTACCCGTCGTTCTATGCGGATGGCGAGAGCAATCAAAGAGTCCACACTGGAAGGAACCTCCCGGGAGAGAATCTCATCTTTAACCTCTGCGTGGAGTCCCTCCAGAAAACGAGCGAGCAGCGCCGGCTCGTTCCAGTCACTAGAGGCAGCAAGAGTGCGAAACTCTATAGAGTAATCCGTTATGGATCGATCACCTTGACATAGGGAAGCCAGGGCCCTAGAAGCCTCCCTACCAAAAACTGAACGGTCAAAAACCCGAATCATCTCCTCTTTAAAGTTCTGGTAATTGTTAGAACAATCAGCCCTTGCCTCCCAGATAGCTGTGCCCCACTCTCGAGCCCGGCCAGTAAGGAGTGATATGACGTAAGCAACCCGAGCTCTCTCTCTAGAGTATGTGTTGGGTTGGAGAGAGAACACAATATCACACTGGGTGAGAAAGGAGCGGCACTCCGTGGGCTGCCCGGAGTAACAAGGTGGGTTATTAACCCTAGGTTCCGGAGGCTCGGCAGACCAGGAAGTAACAGGTGGCACGAGACGAAGACTCTGGAACTGTCCAGAGAGGTCGGAAACCTGAGCGGCCAGGTTCTCCACGGCATGACGAGCAGCAGACAATTCCTGCTCGTGTCTGCCGAGCATGGCTCCTTGGATCTCGACGGCAGTGTTACGAGCGTCTGTAGTCGCTGGGTCCATTCTTTGGTCGGATCCTTCTGTTATGCAGGTGAATGAGGACCCAAAAGCGACTTGGCGAAAACAGAGTCTTTATTCCAGTAAAGGAAATAGGCAATACTCCTAGACAAATCGGAGCAGAAAACAAAGCATAAAAAACTAATTCCACTCGTAGTGACGAGGACAGACTGGAGACTCGACCATAAACTGTAGGTTGCCTCGGGAAGGCACCGACCGTAGCAGACTCAGACACCTGCTCACACGCAGCATCTGAGGGAAACAAGACACGACAGGGCGAGACAAAGACACAGCACGGTGAACAATATACAAGGATCCGACAGGACAGAAACGGAAGACAAGGGGAGAAATAGGGACTCTAATCAGAGGGCAAGATACGGAACAGGTGTGAAAAGATTAGATGATTGATTAGGGGAATAGGAACAGCTGGGAGCAGGAACGGAACGATAGAGAGAAGAGAGAGAGGAGGGAGAGAGAAAAAGGGAACGAACCTAATAAGACCAGCAGGGGAAAACGAACAGAAGGGAAAGCAAAATGACAAGACAATATAAGACAAAACATGACA
>NW_025757888.1:0-5347 GCF_021184085.1 Oncorhynchus gorbuscha
TGTCATGTTTTGTCATTTATTATCATGTCTTGTCCCTGTGCTTCCCATTCTATTCGTTTCCCTCTGCTGGTCTTATTAGGTTCTTTCCCTCTTTCTAGCCCTCTCTCTCCCCCTCCCTCTCTCACTCTCTCGCTCTCTCTTCTCTCTATCGTTCCGTTCCTGCTCCCAGCTGTTCCTATTCCCCTAATCATCATTTAGTCTTCCCACACCTGTTCCCGATCCTTTTCCCTGATTAGAGTCCCTATTTCTCTCCTTGTTTCCCGTACCTGCCCTGTCGGATCCTCATTTATAATTCACCGTGCTGTGTCTATGTTTTGCCCTGTCGTGTCGTGTTTCCCTCAGATGCTGCGTGGTGAGCAGGTGTCTGAGTCTGCTAGGTTCAAGTGCCTTCCCGAGGCAACCTGCAGTTCTCGATCAAGTCTCCAGTCTGTTCTCGTCTTTACGTGTAGTATTATGCTTTTTGTTTTGTAAAGTTTATTCTGGATTAAATACTCTGTTTTCGCCAAGTCGCTTTTGGGTCCTCATTCACCAGCATGACAGAAGGATCCGACCGAGGAATGGACCCAGCGACTACAGACGCTCGTAACACTGCCGTCGAGATCCAAGGAGCCATGCTCGGCAGACACGAGCAGGAATTGTCTGCTGCTCGCCATGCCGTGGAGAGCCTGGCCGCTCAGGTTTCCGACCTCTCTGGACAGTTCCAGAGTCTTCGTCTCGTGCCACCTGTTACTTCCTGGCCTGCCGAGCCTCCAGAACCTAGGGTTAATAACCCACCTTGCTACTCCGGGCAGCCCACTGAGTGCCGCTCCTTTCTCACCCAGTGTGAGATTGTGTTCTCTCTCCAACCCAACACATACTCTAGAGAGAGAGCTCGGGTTGCTTACGTCATTTCACTCCTTACTGGCCGGGCCCGAGAGTGGGGCACAGCTATCTGGGAGGCAAGGGCTGATTGTTCTAACAATTACCAGAACTTTAAAGAGGAGATGATTCGGGTTTTTGACCGTTCAGTTTTTGGTGGGGAGGCTTCTAGGGTCCTGGCTTCCCTATGCCAAGGTGATCGATCCATAACGGATTACTCTATAGAGTTTCGTACTCTTGCTGCCTCTAGTGACTGGAACGAGCCGGCGCTGCTCGCTCGTTTTCTGGAGGGACTCCACACAGTGGTCAAAGATGAGATTCTCTCTCGGGAGGTTCCTTCCAGTGTGGACTCTTTGATTGCTCTCGCCATCCGCATAGAACGACGGGTAGATCTTCGTCACCAGGCTCGTGGAAGAGAGCTCGCATCAACGGTGTTTCCCTGCTCCGCATCGCAACCATCTCCCTCCTCTGGCTCTGAGACTGAGCCCATGCAGCTGGGAGGGATTCGCATCTCGACTAAGGAGAGGGAACGGAGGATCACCAACCGCCTGTGCCTCTATTGCGGATTTGATGGACATTTTGTTAATTCATGTCCAGTAAGAGGCCAGAGCCCATCAGTAAGCGGAGGGCTACTGGTGAGCGCTACTACTCAGGTCTCTTCATCTAGATCTTGTACTACTATGTCGGTCCATCTACGCTGGACCGGTTCGGGTGCTACATGCAGTGCCTTGATTGACTCTGGGGCTGAGGGTTGTTTCATGGACGAAGCATGGGTTCGGAAACATAACATTCCTTTCAGACAGTTAGACAAGCCTACGCCCATGTTTGCCTTAGATGGTAGTCATCTTCCCAGTATCAGATTTGAGACACTACCTTTAACTCTCACAGTATCTGGTAACCACAGTGAGACTATTTCTTTTTTGATTTTTCGTTCACCTTTCACACCTGTTGTTTTGGGTCATCCCTGGCTAGTATGTCATAATCCTTCTATTAATTGGTCTTGTAATTCTATCCTATCCTGGAACGTATCTTGTCATGTGAAGTGCTTAATGTCTGCCATCCCTCCCATTTCTTCTGTCCCCACTTCTCAGGAGGAACCTGGCGATTTGACAGGAGTGCCGGAGGAATATCATGATCTGCGCACGGTCTTCAGTCGGTCCCGAGCCAACTCCCTTCCTCCTCACCGGTCGTATGATTGTAGTATTGATCTCCTTCCGGGGACCACTCCTCCTCGGGGTAGACTATACTCTCTGTCGGCTCCCGAACGTAAGGCTCTCGAGGATTATTTATCTGTGTCTCTTGACGCCGGTACCATAGTGCCTTCTTCCTCTCCGGCCGGGGCGGGGTTCTTTTTGTTAAGAAGAAGGACGGTACTCTGCGCCCCTGCGTGGATTATCGAGGGCTGAATGACATAACGGTTAAGAATCGTTATCCGCTTCCCCTTATGTCATCAGCCTTCGAGATTCTGCAGGGAGCCAGGTGCTTTACTAAGTTGGACCTTCGTAACGCTTACCATCTCGTGCGCATCAGAGAGGGGGACGAGTGGAAAACGGCGTTTAACACTCCGTTAGGGCATTTTGAGTACCGGGTTCTGCCGTTTGGTCTCGCCAATGCGCCAGCTGTTTTTCAGGCATTAGTTAATGATGTTCTGAGAGACATGCTGAACATCTTTGTTTTTGTCTATCTTGACGATATCCTGATTTTTTCACCGTCACTCGAGATTCATGTTCAGCACGTTCGACGTGTTCTACAGCGCCTTTTAGAGAATTGTCTCTACGTAAAGGCTGAGAAGTGTTCTTTTCATGTCTCCTCCGTTACTTTTCTCGGTTCCGTTATTTCCGCTGAAGGCATTCAGATGGATTCCGCTAAGGTCCAAGCTGTCAGTGATTGGCCCGTTCCAAGGTCACGTGTCGAGTTGCAGCGCTTTTTAGGTTTCGCTAATTTCTATCGGCGTTTCATTCGTAATTTCGGTCAAGTTGCTGCCCCTCTCACAGCTCTTACTTCTGTCAAGACGTGTTTTAAGTGGTCCGGTTCCGCCCAGGGAGCTTTTGATCTTCTAAAAGAACGTTTTACGTCCGCTCCTATCCTCGTTACTCCTGACGTCACTAGACAATTCATTGTCGAGGTTGACGCTTCAGAGGTAGGCGTGGGAGCCATTCTATCCCAGCGCTTCCAGTCTGACGATAAGGTTCATCCTTGCGCTTATTTTTCTCATCGCCTGTCGCCATCTGAGCGCAACTATGATGTGGGTAACCGTGAACTGCTCGCCATCCGCTTAGCCCTAGGCGAATGGCGACAGTGGTTGGAGGGGGCGACCGTTCCTTTTGTCGTTTGGACAGACCATAAGAACCTTGAGTACATCCGTTCTGCCAAACGACTTAATGCCCGTCAAGCTCGTTGGGCGTTGTTTTTCGCTCGTTTCGAGTTTGTGATTTCTTACCGTCCGGGTAGCAAGAACACCAAGCCTGATGCCTTATCCCGTCTGTTTAGTTCTTCTGTGGCTTCTACTGATCCCGAGGGGATTCTTCCTTATGGGCGTGTTGTCGGGTTGACAGTCTGGGGAATTGAAAGACAGGTTAAGCAAGCACTCACGCACACTGCGTCGCCGCGCGCTTGTCCTAGTAACCTCCTTTTCGTTCCTGTTTCCACTCGTCTGGCTGTTCTTCAGTGGGCTCACTCTGCCAAGTTAGCTGGTCATCCCGGTGTTCGAGGCACTCTTGCGTCTATTCGCCAGCGATTTTGGTGGCCGACTCAGGAGCGTGACACGCGCCGTTTCGTGGCTGCTTGTTCGGACTGCGCGCAGACTAAGTCGGGTAACTCTCCTCCTGCCGGTCGTCTCAGACCGCTCCCCATTCCTTCTCGACCATGGTCTCACATCGCCCTAGACTTCATTACCGGTCTGCCTTTGTCTGCGGGGAAGACTGTGATTCTTACGGTTGTCGATAGGTTCTCTAAGGCGGCACATTTCATTCCCCTCGCTAAACTTCCTTCCGCTAAGGAGACGGCACAAATCATTATCGAGAATGTGTTCAGAATTCATGGCCTCCCGTTAGACGCCGTTTCAGACAGAGGCCCGCAATTCACGTCACAATTTTGGAGGGAGTTCTGTCGTTTGATTGGTGCGTCCGTCAGTCTCTCTTCCGGGTTTCATCCCCAGTCTAACGGTCAAGCAGAGAGGGCCAATCAGACGATTGGTCGCATACTACGCAGCCTTTCTTTCAGAAACCCTGCGTCTTGGGCAGAACAGCTCCCCTGGGCAGAATACGCTCACAACTCGCTTCCTTCGTCTGCTACCGGGTTATCTCCGTTTCAGAGTAGTCTGGGTTACCAGCCTCCTCTATTCTCTTCCCAGCTTGCCGAGTCCAGCGTTCCCTCCGCTCAAGCGTTTGTCCAACGTTGTGAGCGCACCTGGAGGAGGGTGAGGTCTGCACTTTGCCGCTACAGGGCACAGACTGTGAGAGCCGCCAATAAACGCAGGATTAAGAGTCCTAGGTATTGTTGCGGCCAGAGAGTGTGGCTTTCCACTCGCAACCTTCCTCTTACGACAGCTTCTCGTAAGTTGACTCCGCGGTTCATTGGTCCGTTCCGTGTCTCCCAGGTCGTCAATCCTGTCGCTGTGCGACTGCTTCTTCCGCGACATCTTCGTCGCGTCCATCCTGTCTTCCATGTCTCCTGTGTTAAGCCCTTTCTTCGCACCCCCGTTCGTCTTCCCTCCCCCTCCCGTCCTTGTCGAGAGCGCACCTATTTACAAGGTACATAAGATCATGGACATGCGTTCTCGGGGACGGGGTCACCAATACTTAGTGGATTGGGAGGGTTACGGTCCTGAGGAGAGGAGTTGGGTTCCGTCTCGGGACGTGCTGGACCGTTCACTCATTGATGATTTCCTCCGTTGCCGCCAGGATTCCTCCTCGAGTGCGCCAGGAGGCGCTCGGTGAGTGGGGGGGTACTGTCATGTTTTGTCATTTATTATCATGTCTTGTCCCTGTGCTTCCCATTCTATTCGTTTCCCTCTGCTGGTCTTATTAGGTTCTTTCCCTCTTTCTAGCCCTCTCTCTCCCCCTCCCTCTCTCACTCTCTCGCTCTCTCTTCTCTCTATCGTTCCGTTCCTGCTCCCAGCTGTTCCTATTCCCCTAATCATCATTTAGTCTTCCCACACCTGTTCCCGATCCTTTTCCCTGATTAGAGTCCCTATTTCTCTCCTTGTTTCCCGTACCTGCCCTGTCGGATCCTCATTTATAATTCACCGTGCTGTGTCTATGTTTTGCCCTGTCGTGTCGTGTTTCCCTCAGATGCTGCGTGGTGAGCAGGTGTCTGAGTCTGCTAGGTTCAAGTGCCTTCCCGAGGCAACCTGCAGTTCTCGATCAAGTCTCCAGTCTGTTCTCGTCTTTACGTGTAGTATTATGCTTTTTGTTTTGTAAAGTTTATTCTGGATTAAATACTCTGTTTTCGCCAAGTCGCTTTTGGGTCCTCATTCACCAGCATGACA
>NW_025757889.1:0-5347 GCF_021184085.1 Oncorhynchus gorbuscha
TGTTATGCAGGTGAATGAGGACCCAAAAGCGACTTGGCGAAAACAGAGTTTTTAATCCAGTAAGAAACTTTACAAAACAAAAAGCATAATACTACTCGTAAAGACGAGAACAGACTGGAGACTTGATCGAGAACTGCAGGTTGCCTCGGGAAGGCACTTGAACCTAGCAGACTCAGACACCTGCTCACCACGCAGCATCTGAGGGAAACACGACACGACAGGGCAAAACATAGACACAGCACGGTGAATTATAGATGAGGATCCGACGGGGCAGGAACGGAAAACAAGGAGAGAAATAGGGACTCTAATCAGGGAAAAGGATCGGGAACAGGTGTGGGAAGACTAAATGATTGATTAGGGGAATAGGAACAGCTGGGAGCAGGAACGGAACGATAGAGAGAAGAGAGAGCGAGAGAGTGAGAGAGGGAGGGGGAGAGAGAGGGATAGAAAGAGGGAAAGAACCTAATAAGACCAGCAGAGGGAAACGAATAGAAGGGGAAGCACAGGGACAAGACATGATAATTAATGACAAAACATGACAGTACCCCCCACTCACCGAGCGCCTCCTGGCGCACTCGAGGAGGAACCCTGGCGGCAACGGAGGAAATCATCAATAAGCGAACGGTCCAGCACGTCCCGAGACGGAACCCAACTCCTCTCCTCAGGACCGTAACCCTCCCAATCCACTAAGTATTGGTGACCCCGTCCCCGAGAACGCATGTCCATGATCTTACGTACCTTGTAAATAGGTGCGCTCGACAAGGACGGGAGGGGGGAGGGAAGACGAACGGGGGTGCGAAGAAAGGGCTTGACACAGGAGACATGGAAGACAGGATGGACGCGACGAAGATGTCGCGGAAGAAGCAGTCGCACAGCGACAGGATTGACGACCTGGGAGACACGGAACGGACCAATGAACCGCGGAGTCAACTTACGAGAAGCTGTCGTAAGAGGAAGGTTGCGAGTGGAAAGCCACACTCTCTGGCCGCAACAATACCTTGGACTCTTAATCCTGCGTTTATTGGCGGCTCTCACAGTCTGTGCCCTGTAGCGGCAAAGTGCAGACCTCACCCTCCTCCAGGTGCGCTCACAACGTTGGACAAACGCTTGAGCGGAGGGAACGCTGGACTCGGCAAGCTGGGATGAGAACAGAGGAGGCTGGTAACCCAGACTACTCTGAAACGGAGATAACCCGGTAGCAGACGAAGGAAGCGAGTTGTGAGCGTATTCTGCCCAGGGGAGCTGTTCTGCCCAAGACGCAGGGTTTCTGAAAGAAAGGCTGCGTAGTATGCGACCAATCGTCTGATTGGCCCTCTCTGCTTGACCGTTAGACTGGGGATGAAACCCGGAAGAGAGACTGACGGACGCACCAATCAAACGACAGAACTCCCTCCAAAACTGTGACGTGAATTGCGGGCCTCTGTCTGAAACGGCGTCTAACGGGAGGCCATGAATTCTGAACACATTCTCGATAATGATTTGTGCCGTCTCCTTAGCGGAAGGAAGTTTAGCGAGGGGAATGAAATGTGCCGCCTTAGAGAACCTATCGACAACCGTAAGAATCACAGTCTTCCCCGCAGACAAAGGCAGACCGGTAATGAAGTCTAGGGCGATGTGAGACCATGGTCGAGAAGGAATGGGGAGCGGTCTGAGACGACCGGCAGGAGGAGAGTTACCCGACTTAGTCTGCGCGCAGTCCGAACAAGCAGCCACGAAACGGCGCGTGTCACGCTCCTGAGTCGGCCACCAAAAGCGCTGGCGAATAGACGCAAGAGTGCCTCGAACACCGGGATGACCAGCTAACTTGGCAGAGTGAGCCCACTGAAGAACAGCCAGACGAGTGGAAACAGGAACGAAAAGGAGGTTACTAGGACAAGCGCGCGGCGACGCAGTGTGCGTGAGTGCTTGCTTAACCTGTCTTTCAATTCCCCAGACTGTCAACCCGACAACACGCCCATAAGGAAGAATCCCCTCGGGATCAGTAGAAGCCACAGAAGAACTAAACAGACGGGATAAGGCATCAGGCTTGGTGTTCTTGCTACCCGGACGGTAAGAAATCACAAACTCGAAACGAGCGAAAAACAACGCCCAACGAGCTTGACGGGCATTAAGTCGTTTGGCAGAACGGATGTACTCAAGGTTCTTATGGTCTGTCCAAACGACAAAAGGAACGGTCGCCCCTCCAACCACTGTCGCCATTCGCCTAGGGCTAAGCGGATGGCGAGCAGTTCACGGTTACCCACATCATAGTTGCGCTCAGATGGCGACAGGCGATGAGAAAAATAAGCGCAAGGATGAACCTTATCGTCAGACTGGAAGCGCTGGGATAGAATGGCTCCCACGCCTACCTCTGAAGCGCCAACCTCGACAATGAATTGTCTAGTGACGTCAGGAGTAACGAGGATAGGAGCGGACGTAAAACGTTCTTTTAGAAGATCAAAAGCTCCCTGGGCGGAACCGGACCACTTAAAACACGTCTTGACAGAAGTAAGAGCTGTGAGAGGGGCAGCAACTTGACCGAAATTACGAATGAAACGCCGATAGAAATTAGCGAAACCTAAAAAGCGCTGCAACTCGACACGTGACCTTGGAACGGGCCAATCACTGACAGCTTGGACCTTAGCGGAATCCATCTGAATGCCTTCAGCGGAAATAACGGAACCGAGAAAAGTAACGGAGGAGACATGAAAAGAGCACTTCTCAGCCTTTACGTAGAGACAATTCTCTAAAAGGCGCTGTAGAACACGTCGAACGTGCTGAACATGAATCTCGAGTGACGGTGAAAAATCAGGATATCGTCAAGATAGACAAAAACAAAGATGTTCAGCATGTCTCTCAGAACATCATTAACTAATGCCTGAAAAACAGCTGGCGCATTGGCGAGACCAAACGGCAGAACCCGGTACTCAAAATGCCCTAACGGAGTGTTAAACGCCGTTTTCCACTCGTCCCCCTCTCTGATGCGCACGAGATGGTAAGCGTTACGAAGGTCCAACTTAGTAAAGCACCTGGCTCCCTGCAGAATCTCGAAGGCTGATGACATAAGGGGAAGCGGATAACGATTCTTAACCGTTATGTCATTCAGCCCTCGATAATCCACGCAGGGGCGCAGAGTACCGTCCTTCTTCTTAACAAAAAGAACCCCGCCCCGGCCGGAGAGGAAGAAGGCACTATGGTACCGGCGTCAAGAGACACAGATAAATAATCCTCGAGAGCCTTACGTTCGGGAGCCGACAGAGAGTATAGTCTACCCCGAGGAGGAGTGGTCCCCGGAAGGAGATCAATACTACAATCATACGACCGGTGAGGAGGAAGAGAGTTGGCTCGGGACCGACTGAAGACCGTGCGCAGATCATGATATTCCTCCGGCACTCCTGTCAAATCGCCAGGTTCCTCCTGAGAAGTGGGGACAGAAGAAATGGGAGGGATGGCAGACATTAAGCACTTCACATGACAAGATACGTTCCAGGATAGGATAGAATTACAAGACCAATTAATAGAAGGATTATGACATACTAGCCAGGGATGACCCAAAACAACTGGTGTAAAAGGTGAACGAAAAATCAAAAAAGAAATAGTCTCACTGTGGTTACCAGATACTGTGAGAGTTAAAGGTAGTGTCTCAAATCTGATACTGGGAAGATGACTACCATCTAAGGCAAACATGGGCGTAGGCTTGTCTAACTGTCTGAAAGGAATGTTATGTTTCCGAACCCATGCTTCGTCCATGAAACAACCCTCAGCCCCAGAGTCAATCAAGGCACTGCATGTAGCACCCGAACCGGTCCAGCGTAGATGGACCGACATAGTAGTACAGGATCTAGATGAAGAGACCTGAGTAGTAGCGCTCACCAGTAGCCCTCCGCTTACTGATGGGCTCTGGCCTCTTACTGGACATGAATTAACAAAATGTCCATCAAATCCGCAATAGAGGCACAGGCGGTTGGTGATCCTCCGTTCCCTCTCCTTAGTCGAGATGCGAATCCCTCCCAGCTGCATGGGCTCAGTCTCAGAGCCAGAGGAGGGAGATGGTTGCGATGCGGAGCAGGGAAACACCGTTGATGCGAGCTCTCTTCCACGAGCCTGGTGACGAAGATCTACCCGTCGTTCTATGCGGATGGCGAGAGCAATCAAAGAGTCCACACTGGAAGGAACCTCCCGAGAGAGAATCTCATCTTTGACCACTGTGTGGAGTCCCTCCAGAAAACGAGCGAGCAGCGCCGGCTCGCTCCAGTCACTAGAGGCAGCAAGAGTACGAAACTCTATAGAGTAATCCGTTATGGATCGATCACCTTGGCATAGGGAAGCCAGGGCCCTAGAAGCCTCCCCACCAAAAACTGAACGGTCAAAAACCCGAATCATCTCCTCTTTAAAGTTCTGGTAATTGTTAGAACAATCAGCCCTTGCCTCCCAGATAGCTGTGCCCCACTCTCGGGCCCGGCCAGTAAGGAGTGAAATGACGTAAGCAACCCGAGCTCTCTCACTAGAGTATGTGTTGGGTTGGAGAGAGAACACAATATCACACTGGGTGAGAAAGGAGCGGCACTCCGTGGGCTGCCCGGAGTAGCAAGGTGGGTTATTAACCCTAGGTTCCGGAGGCTCGGCAGGCCAGGAAGTAACAGGTGGCACGAGACGAAGACTCTGGAACTGTCCAGAGAGGTCGGAAACCTGAGCGGCCAGGTTCTCCACGGCATGGCGAGCAGCAGACAATTCCTGCTCGTGTCTGCCGAGCATGGCTCCTTGGATCTTGACGGCAGTGTTACGAGCCTCTGTAGTCGCTGGGTCCATTCCTTGGTCGGATCCTTCTGTTATGCAGGTGAATGAGGACCCAAAAGCGACTTGGCGAAAACAGAGTTTTTAATCCAGTAAGAAACTTTACAAAACAAAAAGCATAATACTACTCGTAAAGACGAGAACAGACTGGAGACTTGATCGAGAACTGCAGGTTGCCTCGGGAAGGCACTTGAACCTAGCAGACTCAGACACCTGCTCACCACGCAGCATCTGAGGGAAACACGACACGACAGGGCAAAACATAGACACAGCACGGTGAATTATAGATGAGGATCCGACGGGGCAGGAACGGAAAACAAGGAGAGAAATAGGGACTCTAATCAGGGAAAAGGATCGGGAACAGGTGTGGGAAGACTAAATGATTGATTAGGGGAATAGGAACAGCTGGGAGCAGGAACGGAACGATAGAGAGAAGAGAGAGCGAGAGAGTGAGAGAGGGAGGGGGAGAGAGAGGGATAGAAAGAGGGAAAGAACCTAATAAGACCAGCAGAGGGAAACGAATAGAAGGGGAAGCACAGGGACAAGACATGATAATTAATGACAAAACATGACA
>NW_025757890.1:2500-5346 GCF_021184085.1 Oncorhynchus gorbuscha
AGTTCATTTGAGGACTTTCATCCTTCTTAATGCGTTTGAGGCAATCACTTGTGTTGTGACAAGGTACAGTTGTGGTGGTATACATAACAGCCCTATTTGGTAAAATACCAAGTCTATATTATGGCAAGAACAGCTCAAATAAGCAAAGAGAAAGACTGTCCATCATTACTTTAAGGCATGAAGGTCAGTCAATGTCACGCCCTGACCATAGAGAGACTTTTTTCATCTCTATTTTGGGTAGGTCGGGGTGTGACTAGGGTGGGTAATCTAGGTTGTTTTATTTCTATGTTGGCCTGGTATGGTTTCCAATCACAGGCAGCTGTTTAGCGTTGTCTCTGATTGGGGCTCATATTTGGGCAGCCATTTCTCCACTGTTTTCTTGTTGGATCTTGTTTATGTGTAGTTGCCTGTGACTCCATAGCACGTATCATTTATTCTTTATCGTTTTTTGTGCGGGTCACTCATAATAAAAATGGCGAACCGATTTCACACTGCGCTTTGGTCCGAGTGTTATTATGACAGTCAATGTGGAACATTTCAAGAACATTGAAAGTTTCTTCAAGTGCAAGTCGCAAAAACCATCAAGCGCTATGACGAAACTGGCTCTCATGAGGACCGCCACTGGAAAGGAAGACCCAGAGTTACCTCTGCTGCAGAGGGTATTTTTGATTCCAACCACCGTGTCTTTGTGAGACCCAGAGTAGTTGAACAGATGTTCTCCTCGTGTGCGGTTTCCACTGTGAAGCATGGAGGAAGAGGTGTGAGGTGTGCTTTGCTGGTGACGATGTCAGTGATTCATTTAGAATTCAAGGCACACTTAACCAGCATGGCTACCACAGCATTCTGCAGCGATACACCATCCCATCTGGTGGGACTATCATTTGCTACATGATTCTATATGTTATTTCATAGTTTTGAGATGTCTTCTCTATTATCTTACAATGTAGAAAATAGTCAAAATAAAGAAAACCCTTGAATGAGTAGGTGTGTCAACATTTTTGACTGGTACTGGATATATTTTTTTACCTCGACCCCTCCCATCTATCGCTAAAGACCATCCAGTTCTGATTTCTAGCTGCCATATATTTCTTAACTGTGCTGTGCTGTGATGTTTCACAAAAAATCTTTCTACTTTCATAGTTTCTTGTAAATTAAAGATACATTTTTTTGCTAAGAGTATTATTATATTATTGATCAACTGACTATGACTTTTCAAATGACCCAGCATTGCTAGAGTTAGAGTTAGCTCTAGGTAAATGTTACAAATCTTCAGGCATTTCTGAACCTATCAGACATACATGTTACATCCAGGTTAGCCTTTGTTATCATCTCTCTCTCTCTCTCTCTCTCTCTCTCTCTCTCTCTCTCTCTCTCTCTCTCTCTCTCTCTCTCTCTCTCTCTCTCAATTCAAGGGACTCTATTGCCATGGGAAACATGTGTTAACATTGCCAAAGCAAGTGAGGTATATAACATACAAAAGTCAAATGAACAATAAACATTACACATACAGAAGTTTCAAAACAATAAAGACATTACAAATGTCATATTTTATATATATATATATATATATATATATATATATATATATATATATATACAGTGTTGTAACAATATACAAATGGTTAAAGTACACAAGGGAAAATTTATAAACATAAATATGGGTTGTATTTACAATGGTGTTTGTTCTTCACTGGTTGCCCTTTTCTTGTGGCAACAGGTCACACATCTTGCTGCTGTGATGGCACACTGTGGAATTTCACCCAGTAGATATGGGAGTTCATCAAAATTGGATTTGTTTTCGAATTCTTTGTGGATCTGTGTTATCTGAGGGAAATATGTATATGTATGTATATGTATATATATGTATGTAATATGTATCTCTCTGTTCTACGGTCCCCAGTGGTGGCCGATGCTGTACTGCCTCCAGGCAGCAGATGGCGCTGTTCTCTATCTCTCTGAGGAGACCTGGGAACACATGCTCACTGAGTTACTGACAGCACAACAAAAACACCACTACACCTTCTACCACCTCTCCAGATGATGAGGGGAGCAGGTTACTTCGGGGCTACGATGTGTCACAACGCTGCTACATTACTGCTACTGTCACACCCTGGCCTCCTCTTCCTCTGTCATCCTCCCTCTCCATCCTCTTTTATGTATCACACACAGCAAACACTTTGGGAAGTTACATAAAAGTTGTATATGAGCTTCACATCTGGGATCCACCTGTTCGGGTGTGGTGCCAGCAAATTCCCAAAGCAGTAAGCACGTGTGTGTGTGTGTGTGTGTGTGTGTGTGTGTGTGTGTGTGTGTGTGTGTGTGTGTGTGTGTGTGTGTGTGTGTGTGTGTGTGTGTGTGTGTGTGTGTGTGTGTGTGTGTGTGTGTGTGTGTGTGTGTGTGTGTAGTAGAGAGAGAGAGAGAGAGAGAGAGAGAGAGAGAGAGAGAGAGAGTAACGGAGAGAGATCTGAGAGCCCTCTGCACCAAGGCTGTTGCCGCGGTAGCAGTAGGGAAAGTGAGGTTGACCAAAACACTTTCGCATAAATCTGCCCTTCAAAGGATGTCTGTGTGTGTTGTGTGATCTTCCCACTCTTGTTTGCTTCTGTGCTAATACCACATGTGAGAAAGACAGAGCAGAGAGAGAGGGAAGAAAAGAGAGAGACAAAGATGTGCTGAACTCCAGCCTCCATCCTCACTCTCCCACACAGCCAGTACAATAGAATTTAACAAAGATATAGAATACTACACTCCTTAAAATCTGTCTCCATATCTCTATCTCTGTCGCTATATCTGTCTCCATATCTCTGTCTCTGTCTCTATATCTGTCTCCATATCTCTGTCTCTATGTC
>NW_025757891.1:2500-5346 GCF_021184085.1 Oncorhynchus gorbuscha
ACACATGCGCGTCTTCCTATAATTGTGACCCAGGACCTCTTACAATAACATGTATTTTATGTTGAATAACAAATTGTACAATTATATACACTTATATATGGACATACGCTCCATAGTTGTACAAGTATACAAGGATATATTGTACTTTTCATAATAAAACATACTTGAAACAAGAAAAGGCCTGTTAATTGTGAAAACAGTTTGTTTATTGATTTTACGTTTCCTCTGTCAGGTTGATGTTAACCTGCGACTGGTTGAAACATGAAACAAATATGAAATGAAATACAAAACAATTAAATATGTGGAATAGAATTAAACAAATTGTACAATTAGTACAACAGAGTGTTGTGATGCAGAGTTACTATAGCAACAGAGTTCTCTCTTTCTGCTCTGTTCTCTGCTCTCTCTGTTCTCTGCCTCTCTGTTCTCTGCTCTCTGCCCTCTTCTCTCTCACTCTCTGCTCTCTTCTCCTCGCTCTGCTCTATCAGCTCTCTCAGCCTGCTCTCTGCTCTCTCTGTTCTCTGCTCTCTCTGTTCTCTGCTCTCTCTCTCTCTCACACTCTCTGCTCTCTCTCCCACACACTCTGCTCTCTCTGCTCTCTCTCCCACATTCTGCTCTCTCTCTCTCCCACATTCTGCTCTCTCTCCCACACACTCTGCTCTCTCTGCTCTCTCTCCCACATTCTGCTCTCTCTCTCCCACATTCTGCTCTCTCTCTGCTCTCTCTCCCACATTCTGCTCTCTCTCTGCTCTCTCTCCCACATCTCCCACTCTCTCTCCCACAATGTGTTGGGCCTCATTATGAATGGTTAAGGTTTGGGATAGAGTTTAAACATTAAGTTTAGGGCCTCATTATGAATGGTTAAGGTTTGGGATAGAGTTTAAACATTAAGGTTAGGCCTCATTATGAATGGTTAAGGTTTGGGATAGAGTTTAAACATTAAGGTTAGGGCCTCATTATGAATGGTTAAGGTTTGGGATAGAGTTTAAACATTAAGATTAGGCCTCATTATGAATGGTTAAGGTTTGGGATAGAGTTTAAACATTAAGGTTAGGGCCTCATTATGAATGGTTAAGGTTTGGGATAGAGTTTAAACATTAAGGTTAGGGGCCTCATTATGAATGGTTAAGGTTTGGGATAGAGTTTAAACATTAAGGTTAGGGCCTCATTATGAATGGTTAAGGTTTGGGATAGAGTTTAAACATTAAGTTTAGGGCCTCATTATGAATGGTTAAGGTTTGGGATAGAGTTTAAACATTAAGGTTAGGGCCTCATTATGAATGGTTAAGGTTTGGGATAGAGTTTAAACATTAAGTTTAGGGCCTCATTATGAATGGTTAAGGTTTGGGATAGAGTTTAAACATTAAGGTTAGGGCCTCATTATGAATGGTTAAGGTTTGGGATAGAGTTTAAACATTAAGGTTAGGGCCTCACACACACACACACTGGACACACACACACACACACACACACTGGACACACACTGGACCACACACTGGACACACACACACACACTGGACACACACTGGACACACACTGGACACACACACACACACACACTGGACACACACTGGACACACACACGCTGGACACACACACACACACACACACACACACACACACACACACACACACACACACACACACACACACACACACACACACACACACACACACACACACACACACACACACACACACACACACACACACACACACGGGCTAAGTAGAGTACAACTTGCATTATAATGAAGTGCGGCCTTTTGTAATTACACTTTGTACCGGTAACAACATCCACATATTTTACCTGCCAACAAATAAATGCTGTTATTATTACACTTTGTACCAGTAACAACAGAAAGAAATTGTTGTTTCAGTTACTCAGTGACAGTAGTAGGATTATGGTGTTATTGCTGGTTGTTTCAGTTACTCAGTGACAGTAGTAGGATTATGGTGTTATTCCTGGTTGTTTCAGTTACTCAGTGACAGTAGTAGGATTATGGTGTTATTCTGGTTGTTTCAGTTACTCAGTGACAGTAGTAGTAGTATTGCTGGTTGAGTTATCAGTGGCAGTAGTAGGATTATGGTGTTACTGGTTGTTTCAGTTACTCAGTGGCAGTAGTAGGATTATGTTATTCCTTCCTGGTTGTTTAGTTACTCAGTGGTAGTAGGATTATGGTGTTATTCCTGGTTGTTTCAGTTACTCAGTGACAGTAGTAGGATTATGGTGTTATTCCTTCCTGGTTGTTTCAGTTACTCAGTGATAGTAGTAGTAGTAGTAGTGCTTTTACACCTGCAGTTTTAGGCTGGGTTTCTCAGCACTTTGAGATATCAGCTGAGACGTAAGGGGCTATATAAAATAAAATGATTTGATTTGTTATTGGTGTTATTCCTTCCTGGTTGTTTCAGTTACTCAGTGACAGTAGTAGGATGATGGTGTTATTCCTGGTTGTTTCAGTTACTCAGTGACAGTAGTAGGATTATGGTGTTATTCCTTCCTGGTTGTTTCAGTTACTCAGTGGCAGTAGTAGGATTTTGGTGTTTTCCTGGTTGTTTCAGTTACTCAGTGACAGTAGTAGGATTATGGTGTGTGCTGGTTGTTTCAGTTGCTCAGTTACAGTAGTAGGATTATGGTGTTATTCCTTCCTGGTTGTTTCAGTTACTCAGTGACAGTAGTAGGATTATGGTGTTTTTCCTGGTTGTTTCAGTTACTCCAGTGGCAGTAGTAGGATTATGGTGTTATTGCTGGTTGTTTCAGTTACTCAGTGACAGTAGTAGGATTATGGTGTTATTCCTTCCTGGTTGTTTCAGTTACTCAGTGGCAGTAGTAGGATTATGGTGTTATT
>NW_025757892.1:0-5346 GCF_021184085.1 Oncorhynchus gorbuscha
CTGTCATGTTTGTCATTCATTGTCATGTCTTGTCCCTGTGCTCCCCATATTCGTTTCCCTCTGCTGGTCTTGTTTGGTTCTATCCTCCTCTCTCCTCCTCCCTTCTCACTCCGCTCTCTCTTCTCTCTATCGTTCGTTCTGCTCCCAGCTGTTCCTATTCCCCTAATCATCATTTAGTCTTTTTCCACACCTGTTCCCGATCCTTTCCCCTGATTAGACTCCCTATTTATTCCTTTGTGTTCCGTTCCTGTTCCGTCGGTTCCTTGTTTTGTATTCCCATGCTGTAATTGCGTTTCGCCCTGTCCTGTCGTGTTTTTGCCGTGATTGTGTATCACCCTGTCCTGTCGTGTTTTGTGCCTTCTTCAGACGCTGCGTGTGAGCAGGTGTCTCAGTTGATACTGACCTGCGCCACCCAGTTTCATGACCTGCAGTCTGTGGTCAACTGCTCCAGTTGTTTTCCCTCTACTATCTAGAGGATTTCAGTTATTCGGTTTTGAGCATTAATAAACTCTGTTTCTGTTAAGTCGCGTTTGGGTCCTCCTTCACCTGCATGACAGAAGGAACCGACCAAAGAATGGACCCAGCGACTTCAGACGCTCGTTACACTCGTCGAGATCCAAGGAGCCATGCTCGGCAGACACGAGCAGGAATTGTCTGCTGCTCGCCATGCCGTGGAGAACCTGGCCGCTCAGGTTTCCGACCTCTCTGGACAGTTCCAGAGTCTACGTCTCGTGCCACCTGTTACTCCCTGGCCTGCCGAGCCTCCTGAACCCAGGGTTAATAACCCACCTTGCTACTCCGGGCAGCCCACTGAGTGCCGCTCCTTTCTCACGCAGTGTGAGATTGTGTTCTCTCTCCAACCCCACACATACTCTAGAGAGAGCTCGGGTTGCTTTCGTCATTTCACTCCTTACTGGCCGGGCTCGAGAATGGGGCACAGCTATCTGGGAGGCAAGGGCTGATTGCTCTAACAGATTCCAGAACTTTAAGCAGGAGATGATTCGGGTTTTTGACCGTTCAGTTTTTAGTGAGGAGGCTTCTAGGGCCCTGGCTTCCTTATGCCAAGGTGAACGGTCCATAACGGATTATTCCATTGAGTTTCGCACTCTTGCTGCCTCTAGTGAGTGGAACGAGCCGGCGCTGCTCGCTCGTTTTCTGGAGGGACTCCACGCAGTGGTTAAGGATGAGATTCTCTCCCGGGAGGTTCCTTCAGATGTGGACTCCTTGATTGCTCTCGCCATCCGCATAGAACGACGGGTAGATCTTCGTCACCGGGCTCGTGGAAGAGAGCTCGCATCAACGGTGTTTCCCTGCTCCGCATCGCAACCATCTCCCTCTGGCTTTGAGACTGAGCCCATGCAGCTGGGAGGATTCGCATCTCGAATAAGGAGAGGGAACAGAGGATCACCAACCGCCTGTGCCTCTATTGCGGGAGTTGCTGGACATTTTGTTATTTCATGTCCCAGTAAGAGGCCAGAGCCCATCAGTAAGCGGAGGGCTACTGGTGAGCGCTACTACCTCAGGTCCCTTCATCTAGATCTTGTACTACTATGTCGGTCCATCTACGCTGGACCGGTTCGGGTAACTACATGCAGTGCTTTGATTGACTCTGGGGCTGAGGGGTTGTTTCATGGACGAAGCATGGGCTGGAAACATAACATTCCTTTCAGACCGTTAGACAGGACTACGCCCATGTTTGCCTTAGATGGTAGTCATCTTCCCAGTATCAAATTTGAGACACTACCTTTAACTCTCACAGTATCTGGTAACCACAGTGAGACTATGTCTTTTTTGATTTTCCGTTCACCGTTTACCTGTTTTGGTCACCCCTGGCTTTGTATGTCATAATCCTTCTATTAATTGGTCTAGTAATTCTATCACTATCCTGGAACGTTTCTTGTCATGAAGTGTTTAATGTCTGCCATCCCTCCCATTTCTTCTGTCCCTACTTCTCCAGGAGGAACCTGGCGATTTGACAGGAGTGCCGGAGGAATATCATGATCTGCGCCGGTCTTCAGTCGGTCCCGAGCCAACTCCCTTCCTCCTCACCGGTCGTATGATTGTAGTGATCTCCTTCCGGGGACCACGCCTCCTCGAGGTAGACTATACTCTCTGTCGGCTCCCGAACGTAAGGCTCTCGAGGGATTATTTGTCTGTGTCTCTTGGCCTTGGGGTACCATAGTGCCTTCTTCTTCTCCGGCCGGGGCGGGGTTCTTTTTGTTAAGAAGAAGGGCCCCGGTACTCTGCCCCCTCGTGGAGTTATCGAGGCTGAATGACATAGCGGTTTAAGAATCGTTATCCGCTTTCATATGTCATCAGCCTTCGAGATTCTGCAAGGGGCAGAATTCTTTACTAAGTTGGACCTTAGCGGCTTTACCATCTGTCGCATCAGAGAGGGACGAGTGGAAAACGGCGTTTAATACTCCGTTAGGGCATTTTGAAGTACCGGGTTCTGCCGTTCGGTCTCGCCAATGTCGCCAGCTGTTTTTCAGGCGTGTTAGTTAATGATGTTCTGAGAGACATGCTGAACATTTTATTTTTGTCTATCTTGCCCGATATCCTGATTTTTCTCCGTCACTCGAGATTCATGTTCAGCACGTTCGCGTGTTCTACAGCGCCTTTAGAGAAATTGTCTCTACGTAAAGGCTGAGAAAGTTCTTTTTCATGTCTCCTCCCGTTACTTTTCTCGGTTCCGTTATTTCCGCTGAAGGCATTCAGATGGATTCCGCTAAGGTCAAGCTGTCAGTAGTTGGCCCGTTCAAGGTCACGTGTCGAGTTGCAGCGCTTCTTAGGTTTCGCTAATTTCTATCGGCGTTTCATTCGTAATTTCGGTCAAGTTGCTGCCCCTCTCCACAGCTCTTACTTCTGTCAAGGCGTGTTTTAAAGTGGTCGGTTCGCCCAGGGAAGCTTTTGATCTTCTAAAAGAGCGTTTCGATCGCTCCTATCTCTCGTTACTCCTGACGTCACTAGACAATTCATTGTCGAGGTTGGCCCTTCAGAGGTAGGCGTGGGAGCCATTCTATCCCAGCGCTCCCCAGTCTGACGATAAAGTTCATCCTTTGCGCTTATTTTCTCATCGCCTGTCGCCATCTGGCTTAACTATGATGTGGGTAACCGTGAACTGCTCGCCATCCGCAGCCCTAGGCGAATGGCGACAGTGGTTGGAGGGCGACCGTTCCTTTGTCGTTTGGACAGACCATAAGAAGCAGGTACATCCGTTCTGTAAACGACTTAATGCCCGTCAAGCTCGTTGGGCGTTGTTTTTCGCTCGTTTCGAGTTTGTGATTTCTTACCGTCCGGGTAGCAAGAACACCAAACCTGATGCCTTATCCCGTCTGTTTAGTTCTTCTGTGGCTTCTACTGATCCCGAGGGATTCTTCCTTATGGGTGTTGTGGTTAACAGTCTGGGAGTGAAAGACAGGTTAAGCAAGCACTCACGCACACTGCGTCGCCGCCTTTGTCCTAGTAACCTCCTTTTCGTCCCTGTTTCCTCGTCTGGCTGTTCTTCAGTGGGCTCACTCTGCCAAGTTAGCGGGTCATCCCGGTGTTCAGGCACTCTTGCGTCTATTGCCAGCCTTTTGGTGAGCCGCTCAGGAGGCGTGACACGCGCCGTTTCATGGCTGCCTGTTCGGACTGCGCGAACTAAGTCGGGTAACTCTCCTCCCTGCCGGTCGTCTCAGACCGCTCCCCATTCCTTCTCGACCATGGTCTCACATTGCCTTAGACTTCATTACCGGTCTGCCTTTGTCTGCGGGGAAGACTGTGATTCTGACGGGTTGTCGATAGGTTCTCTAAGGCGGCATTTCATTTCCCTCGCTAAACTTCCTTCCGCTAAAGGAGACGGCTGGAAATCATTATTGAGAATGTATTCAGAATTCATGGCCTCCCGTTAGACGCCGTTTTCAGACGAAGTCCAATTCCGTCACAGTTTTGGAGGAGTTCTGTCGTTGATTGGTGCGTCCGTCAGTCTCTCTTCCGGGTTTCATCCCCAGTCTAACGGTCAAGCAGAGAGGGCCAATCAGACGATTGGTCGCATACTACGCAGCCTTTCTTTCAGGAACCCTGCGTCTTGGGCAGAACAGCTCCCCTGGGCAGAATACGCTCACAATTCGCTTCCTTCGTCTGCTACCGGGTTATCTCCGTTTCAGAGTAGTCTGGGTTACCAGCCTCCTCTGTTCTCATCCCAGCTTGCCGAGTCCAGCGTTCCCTCCGCTCAAGCGTTTGTCCAACGTTGTGAGCGCACCTGGAGGAGGGTGAGGTCTGCACTTTGCCGTTACAGGGCACAGACGGTGAGAGCCGCCAATAAACGCAGGATTAAGAGTCCAAGGTATTGTTGCGGCCAGAGAGTGTGGCTTTCCACTCGCAACCTTCCTCTTACGACAGCTTCTCGTAAGTTGACTCCGCGGTTCATTGGTCCGTTCCGTGTCTCCCAGGTCGTCAATCCTGTCGCTGTGCGACTGCTTCTTCCGCGACATCTTCGTCGCGTCCATCCTGTCTTCCATGTCTCCTGTGTTAAGCCCTTTCTTCGCACCCCCGTTCGTCTTCCCTCCCCCCCTCCCGTCCTTGTCGAGAGCGCACCTATTTACAAGGTACATAAAATTATGGACATGCGTTCTCGGGGACGGGGTCACTAATACCTAGTGGATTGGGAGGGTTACGGTCCTGAGGAGAGGAGTTGGGTTCCGTCTCGGGACGTGCTGGACCGTTCGCTCATCGATGATTTCCTCCGTTGCCGCCAGGATTCCTCCTCGAGTGCGCCAGGAGGCGCTCGGTGAGTGGGGGGGTACTGTCATGTTTGTCATTCATTGTCATGTCTTGTCCCTGTGCTCCCCATGCTATTCGTTTCCCTCTGCTGGTCTTGTTTGGTTCTATCCTCCTCTCTCCCCCTCCCTCTCTCACTCTCTCGCTCTCTCTTCTCTCTGTCGTTCCGTTCCTGCTCCCAGCTGTTCCTATTCCCCTAATCATCATTTAGTCTTTCCACACCTGTTCCCGATCCTTTCCCCTGATTAGACTCCCTATTTATTCCTTTGTGTTCCGTCCCTGTTCCGTCGGTTCCTTGTTTTGTATTCCATGCTGTAATTGCGTTTCGCCCTGTCCTGTCGTGTTTTTGCCGTGATTGTGTATCACCCTGTCCTGTCGTGTTTTGTGCCTTCTTCAGACGCTGCGTGTGAGCAGGTGTCTCAGTTGACTACGGCCTGCGCCTACCCGAAGCGACCTGCAGTCTGTGGCCGCTTCTCCAGTTGTTTTCCCCTCTACTATCTAGAGGATTTCAGTTATTCGGTTTTGAGCATTAATAAACTCTGTTTCTGTTAAGTCGCGTTTGGGTCCTCCTTCACCTGCATGACA
>NW_025757893.1:0-5346 GCF_021184085.1 Oncorhynchus gorbuscha
TGTTATGCAGGTGAATGAGGACCCAAAAGCGACTTGGCGAAAACAGAGTTTTTAATCCAGTAAGATACTTAACAAAACAAAAGGCATAATACTACTCGTAAAGACGAGAACAGACTGGAGACTTGATCAAGAACTGCAGGTTGCCTCGGGAAGGCACTTGAACCTAGCAGACTCAGACACCTGCTCACCACGCAGCATCTGAGGGAAACACGACACGACAGGGCAAAACATAGACACAGCACGGTGAATATAGACAAGGATCCGACAGGGCAGGTACGGAAAACAAGGAGAGAAATAGGGACTCTAATCAGGGAAAAGGATCGGGAACAGGTGTGGGAAGACTAAATGATTGATTAGGGGAATAGGAACAGCTGGGAGCAGGAACGGAACGATAGAGAGAAGAGAGAGCGAGAGAGTGAGAGAGGGAGGGGAGAGAGAGGGATAGAAAGAGGGAAAGAACCTAATAAGACCAGCAGAGGGAAACGAATAGAAGGGGAAGCACAGGGACAAGACATGATAATTAATGACAAAACATGACAGTACCCCCCACTCACCGAGCGCCTCCTGGCGCACTCGAGGAGGAACCCTGGCGGCAACGGAGGAAATCATCAATAAGCGAACGGTCCAGCACGTCCCGAGACGGAACCCAACTCCTCTCCTCAGGACCGTAACCCTCCCAATCCACTAAGTATTGGTGACCCCGTCCCCGAGAACGCATGTCCATGATCTTACGTACCTTGTAAATAGGTGCGCTCTCGACAAGGACGGGAGGGGGGAGGGAAGACGAACGGGGGTGCGAAGAAAGGGCTTGACACAGGAGACATGGAAGACAGGATGGACGCGACGAAGATGTCGCGGAAGAAGCAG
Organism: Oncorhynchus gorbuscha; assembly: GCF_021184085.1. Lineage (NCBI taxonomy): Eukaryota > Metazoa > Chordata > Actinopteri > Salmoniformes > Salmonidae > Oncorhynchus > Oncorhynchus gorbuscha. The sequence goes on from NW_025757893.1 coordinate 868, forward strand.
TCGCACAGCGACAGGATTGACGACCTGGGAGACACGGAACGGACCAATGAACCGCGGAGTCAACTTACGAGAAGCTGTCGTAAGAGGAAGGTTGCGAGTGGAAAGCCACACTCTCTGGCCGCAACAATACCTTGGACTCTTAATCCTGCGTTTATTGGCGGCTCTCACAGTCTGTGCCCTGTAACGGCAAAGTGCAGACCTCACCCTCCTCCAGGTGCGCTCACAACGTTGGACAAACGCTTGAGCGGAGGGAACGCTGGACTCGGCAAGCTGGGATGAGAACAGAGGAGGCTGGTAACCCAGACTACTCTGAAACGGAGATAACCCGGTAGCAGACGAAGGAAGCGAGTTGTGAGCGTATTCTGCCCAGGGGAGCTGTTCTGCCCAAGACGCAGGGTTTCTGAAAGAAAGGCTGCGTAGTATGCGACCAATCGTCTGATTGGCCCTCTCTGCTTGACCGTTAGACTGGGGATGAAACCCGGAAGAGAGACTGACGGACGCACCAATCAAACGACAGAACTCCCTCCAAAACTGTGACGTGAATTGCGGACCTCTGTCTGAAACGGCGTCTAACGGGAGGCCATGAATTCTGAACACATTCTCGATGATGATTTGTGCCGTCTCCTTAGCGGAAGGAAGTTTAGCGAGGGAATGAAATGTGCCGCCTTAGAGAACCTATCGACAACCGTAAGAATCACAGTCTTCCCCGCAGACAAAGGCAGACCGGTAATGAAGTCTAGGGCGATGTGAGACCATGGTCGAGAAGGAATGGGGAGCGGTCTGAGACGACCGGCAGGAGGAGAGTTACCCGACTTAGTCTGCGCGCAGTCCGAACAAGCAGCCACGAAACGGCGCGTGTCACGCTCCTGAGTCGGCCACCAAAAGCGCTGGCGAATAGACGCAAGAGTGCCTCGAACACCGGGATGACCAGCTAACTTGGCAGAGTGAGCCCACTGAAGAACAGCCAGACGAGTGGAAACAGGAACGAAAAGGAGGTTACTAGGACAAGCGCGCGGCGACGCAGTGTGCGTGAGTGCTTGCTTAACCTGTCTTTCAATTCCCCAGACTGTTAACCCGACAACACGCCCATAAGGAAGAATCCCCTCGGGATCAGTAGAAGCCACAGAAGAACTAAACAGACGGGATAAGGCATCAGGCTTGGTGTTTTTGCTACCCGGACGGTAAGAAATCACAAACTCGAAACGAGCAAAAAACAACGCCCAACGAGCTTGACGGGCATTAAGTCGTTTGGCAGAACGGATGTACTCAAGGTTCTTATGGTCTGTCCAAACGACAAAAGGAACGGTCGCCCCCTCCAACCACTGTCGCCATTCGCCTAGGGCTAAGCGGATGGCGAGCAGTTCACGGTTACCCACATCATAGTTGCGCTCAGATGGCGACAGGCGATGAGAAAAATAAGCGCAAGGATGAACCTTATCGTCAGACTGGAAGCGCTGGGAAAGAATGGCTCCCACGCCTACCTCTGAAGCGTCAACCTCGACAATGAATTGTCTAGTGACGTCAGGAGTAACGAGGATAGGAGCGGACGTAAAACGTTCTTTTAGAAGATCAAAAGCTCCCTGGGCGGAACCGGACCACTTAAAACACGTCTTGACAGAAGTAAGAGCTGTGAGAGGGGCAGCAACTTGACCGAAATTACGAATGAAACGCCGATAGAAATTAGCGAAACCTAAAAGCGCTGCAACTCGACACGTGACCTTGGAACGGGCCAATCACTGACAGCTTGGACCTTAGCGGAATCCATCTGAATGCCTTCAGCGGAAATAACGGAACCGAGAAAAGTAACGGAGGAGACATGAAAAGAGCACTTCTCAGCCTTTACGTAGAGACAATTCTCTAAAAGGCGCTGTAGAACTACGTCGAACGTGCTGAACATGAATCTCGAGTGACGGTGAAAAAATCAGGATATCGTCAAGATAGACAAAAACAAAGATGTTCAGCATGTCTCTCAGAACATCATTAACTAATGCCTGAAAAACAGCTGGCGCATTGGCGAGACCAAACGGCAGAACCCGGTACTCAAAATGCCCTAACGGAGTGTTAAACGCCGTTTTCCACTCGTCCCCCTCTCTGATGCGCACGAGATGGTAAGCGTTACGAAGGTCCAACTTAGTAAAGCACCTGGCTCCCTGCAGAATCTCGAAGGCTGATGACATAAGGGGAAGCGGATAACGATTCTTAACCGTTATGTCATTCAGCCCTCGATAATCCACGCAGGGGCGCAGAGTACCGTCCTTCTTCTTAACAAAAAGAACCCCGCCCCGGCCGAGGAGAGGAAGAAGGCACTATGGTACCGGCGTCAAGAGACACAGATAAATAATCCTCGAGAGCCTTACGTTCGGGAGCCGACAGAGAGTATAGTCTACCCCGAGGAGGAGTGGTCCCCGGAAGGAGATCAATACTACAATCATACGACCGGTGAGGAGGAAGGGAGTTGGCTCGGGACCGACTGAAGACCGTGCGCAGATCATGATATTCCTCCGGCACTCCTGTCAAATCGCCAGGTTCCTCCTGAGAAGTGGGGACAGAAGAAATGGGAGGGATGGCAGACATTAAACACTTCACATGACAAGATACGTTCCAGGATAGGATAGAATTACAAGACCAATTAATAGAAGGATTATGACATACTAGCCAGGGATGACCCAAAACAACAGGTGTAAAAGGTGAACGAAAAATCAAAAAAGAAATAGTCTCACTGTGGTTACCAGATACTGTGAGAGTTAAAGGTAGTGTCTCAAATCTGATACTGGGAAGATGACTACCATCTAAGGCAAACATGGGCGTAGGCTTGTCTAACTGTCTGAAAGGAATGTTATGTTTCCGAACCCATGCTTCGTCCATGAAACAACCCTCAGCCCCAGAGTCAATCAAGGCACTGCATGTAGCACCCGAACCGGTCCAGCGTAGATGGACCGACATAATAGTACAGGATCTAGATGAAGAGACCTGAGTAGTAGCGCTCACCAGTAGCCCTCCGCTTACTGATGAGCTCTGGCCTTTACTGGACATGAATTGACAAAATGTCCATCAAATCCGCAATAGAGGCACAGGCGGTTGGTGATCCTCCGTTCCCTCTCCTTGGTCGAGATGCGAATACCTCCCAGCTGCATGGGCTCAGTCTCTGAGCCAGAGGAGGAGATGGTTGCGATGCGGAGCAGGGAAACACCGTTGACGCGAGCTCTCTTCCACGAGCTTGGTGACGAAGATCTACCCGTCGTTCTATGCGGATGGCGAGAGCAATCAAAGAGTCCACACTGGAAGGAACCTCCCGAGAGAGAATCTCATCTTTGACCACTGTGTGGAGTCCCTCCAGAAAACGAGCGAGCAGCGCCGGCTCGTTCCAGTCACTAGAGGCAGCAAGAGTACGAAACTCTATAGAGTAATCCGTTATGGATCGATCACCTTGGCATAGGGAAGCCAGGGCCCTAGAAGCCTCCCCACCAAAAACTGAACGGTCAAAAACCCGAATCATCTCCTCTTTAAAGTTCTGGTAATTGTTAGAACAATCAGCCCTTGCCTCCCAGATAGCTGTGCCCCACTCTCGGGCCCGGCCAGTAAGGAGTGAAATGACGTAAGCAACCCGAGCTCTCTCGCTAGAGTATGTGTTGGGTTGGAGAGAGAACACAATATCACACTGGGTGAGAAAGGAGCGGCACTCCGTGGGCTGCCCGGAGTAGCAAGGTGGGTTATTAACCCTAGGTTCCGGAGGCTCGGCAGGCCAGGAAGTAACAGGTGGCACGAGACGAAGACTCTGGAACTGTCCAGAGAGGTCGGAAACCTGAGCGGCCAGGTTCTCCACGGCATGGCGAGCAGCAGACAATTCCTGCTCGTGTCTGCCGAGCATGGCTCCTTGGATCTTGACGGCAGTGTTACGAGCCTCTGTAGTCGCTGGGTCCATTCCTTGGTCGGATCCTTCTGTTATGCAGGTGAATGAGGACCCAAAAGCGACTTGGCGAAAACAGAGTTTTTAATCCAGTAAGATACTTAACAAAACAAAAGGCATAATACTACTCGTAAAGACGAGAACAGACTGGAGACTTGATCAAGAACTGCAGGTTGCCTCGGGAAGGCACTTGAACCTAGCAGACTCAGACACCTGCTCACCACGCAGCATCTGAGGGAAACACGACACGACAGGGCAAAACATAGACACAGCACGGTGAATATAGACAAGGATCCGACAGGGCAGGTACGGAAAACAAGGAGAGAAATAGGGACTCTAATCAGGGAAAAGGATCGGGAACAGGTGTGGGAAGACTAAATGATTGATTAGGGGAATAGGAACAGCTGGGAGCAGGAACGGAACGATAGAGAGAAGAGAGAGCGAGAGAGTGAGAGAGGGAGGGGAGAGAGAGGGATAGAAAGAGGGAAAGAACCTAATAAGACCAGCAGAGGGAAACGAATAGAAGGGGAAGCACAGGGACAAGACATGATAATTAATGACAAAACATGACA
>NW_025757894.1:0-5345 GCF_021184085.1 Oncorhynchus gorbuscha
TCATTTATTATCTTGTCTTGTCCCTGTGCTTCCCATTCTATTCGTTTCCCTCTGCTGGTCTTATTAGGTTCTTTCCCTCTTTCTATCCCTCTCTCTCCCCTCCCTCTCTCACTCTCTCGCTCTCTTCTCTCTATCGTTCTGCTCCTGCTCCCAGCTGTTCCTATTCCCCTAATCAATCATTTAGTCTTCCCACACCTGTTCCCGATCCTTTCCCCTGATTAGAGTCCCTATTTCTTCCTTTGTGTTCCGTTCCTGTCCTGTCGGTTCCTTGTCTAGAATTCACCGTGCTGTGTTTGTGTATCGCCCTGTCGTGTCGTGTTTTCCTCAGATGCTGCGTGGTGAGCAGGTGTCTGAGTCTGTCTGGTTCAAGTGCCTTCCCGAGGCAACCTGCTGTTCACCTGCTGTTCAAGATCGAGTCTCCAGTTTGTCCTCGTCATTTCGAGTGAAAGTTGTGTTTTTTGTTTGTATTTACTTTACTGGATTAAAGACTCTGTTTTCGCCAAGTCGCTTTTGGGTCCTCTTTCACCTGCATGACAGAAGGAACCGACCAAGGAATGGACCCAGCGACTTCAGACGCTCGTTACACTGCCGTCGAGATCCAAGGAGCCATGCTCGGCAGACACGAGCAGGAATTGTCTGCTGCTCGCCATGCCGTGGAGAACCTGGCCGCTCAGGTTTCCGACCTCTCTGGACAGTTCCAGAGTCTACGTCTCGTGCCACCTGTTACTTCCTGGCCTGCCGAGCCTCCAGAACCTAGGGTTAATAACCCACCTTGCTACTCCGGGCAGCCCACTGAGTGCCGCTCCTTTCTCACGCAGTGTGAGATTGTGTTCTCTCTCCAACCCAACACATACTCTAGAGAGAGAGCTCGGGTTGCTTACGCCATTTCACTCCTTACTGGCCGGGCTCGAGAATGGGGCACAGCTATCTGGGAGGCAAGGGCTGATTGCTCTAACAAGTTCCAGAACTTTAAAGAGGAGATGATTCGGGTTTTTGACCGTTCAGTTTTTGGTAGGGAGGCTTCTAGGGCCCTGGCTTCCTTATGCCAAGGTGAACGGTCCATAACGGATTATTCTATTGAGTTTCGCACTCTTGCTGCCTCTAGTGAGTGGAACGAGCCGGCGCTGCTCGCTCGTTTTCTGGAGGGACTCCACGCAGTGGTTAAGGATGAGATTCTCTCCCGGGAGGTTCCTTCAGATGTGGACTCTTTGATTGCTCTCGCCATCCGCATAGAACGACGGGTAGATCTTCGTCACCGGGCTCGTGGAAGAGAGCTCGCATCAACGGTGTTTCCCTGCTCCGCATCGCAACCATCTCCTCCTCTGGCTCAGAGTCTGAGCCCATGCAGCTGGGAGGGATTCGCATCTCGACTAAGGAGAGGGAACGGAGGATCACCAACCGCCTGTGCCTCTATTGCGGAGTTGCTGGACATTTTGTTAATTCATGTCCAGTAAAGCCAGAGCTCATCTGTAAGCGGAGGGCTACAGGTGAGCGCAACTACTCAAGTCTCTCCATCAAAATCCTGTACTACTTTGTCGGTCCATCTACGCTGGACCGGTTCGGGTGCTACATGTAGTGCCTTGATAGACTCTGGGGCTGAGGGTTGTTTCATGGACGAAGCATGGGTTCGGAAACATGACATTCCTTTCAGAGAGTTAGAGAAGCCTACGCCCATGTTCGCCTTAGATGGTAGTCATCTTCCCAGTATCAGATTTGAGACACTACCTTTAACCCTCACAGTATCTGGTAACCACAGTGAGACTATTTCTTTTTGATTTTTCGTTCACCGTTTACACCTGTTGTTTTGGGTCATCCCTGGCTAGTATGTCATAATCCTTCTATTAATTGGTCTAGTAATTCTATCCTATCCTGGAACGTTTCTTGTCATGTGAAGTGTTTAATGTCTGCCATCCCTCCCGTTTCTTCTGTCCCTACTTCTCAGGAGGAACCTGGCGATTTGACAGGAGTGCCGGAGGAATATCATGATCTGCGCACGGTCTTCAGTCGGTCCCGAGCCAACTCCCTTCCTCCTCACCGGTCGTATGATTGTAGTATTGATCTCCTTCCGGGGACCACTCCTCCTCGGGGTAGACTATACTCTCTGTCGGCTCCCGAACGTAAGGCTCTCGAGGATTATTTGTCTGTGTCTCTTGACGCCGGTACCATAGTGCCTTCTTCCTCTCCGGCCGGGGCGGGGTTCTTTTTTGTTAAGAAGAAGGACGGTACTCTGCGCCCCTGCGTGATTATCGAGGGCTGAATGACATAACGGTTAAGAATCGTTATCCGCTTCCCCTTATGTCATCAGCCTTCGAGATTCTGCAGGGAGCCAGGTGCTTTACTAAGTTGGACCTTCGTAACGCTTACCATCTCGTGCGCATCAGAGAGGGGGACGAGTGGAAAACGGCGTTTAACACTCCGTTAGGGCATTTTGAGTACCGGGTTCTGCCGTTTGGTCTCGCCAATGCGCCAGCTGTTTTTCAGGCATTAGTTAATGATGTTCTGAGAGACATGCTGAACATCTTTGTTTTTGTCTATCTTGACGATATCCTGATTTTTTCTCCGTCACTCGAGATTCATGTTCAGCACGTTCGACGTGTTCTACAGCGCCTTTTAGAGAATTGTCTCTACGTAAAGTCTGAGAAGTGCTCTTTTCATGTCTCCTCCGTTACTTTTCTCGGTTCCGTTATTTCCGCTGAAGGCATTCAGATGGATTCCGCTAAGGTCCAAGCTGTCAGTGATTGGCCCGTTCCAAGGTCACGTGTCGAGTTGCAGCGCTTTTAGGTTTCGCTAATTTCTATCGGCGTTTCATTCGTAATTTCGGTCAAGTTGCTGCCCCTCTCACAGCTCTTACTTCTGTCAAGACGTGTTTTAAGTGGTCCGGTTCCGCCCAGGGAGCTTTTGATCTTCTAAAAGAACGTTTTACGTCCGCTCCTATCCTCGTTACTCCTGACGTCACTAGACAATTCATTGTCGAGGTTGACGCTTCAGAGGTAGGCGTGGGAGCCATTCTATCCCAGCGCTTCCAGTCTGACGATAAGGTTCATCCTTGCGCTTATTTTTCTCATCGCCTGTCGCCATCTGAGCGCAACTATGATGTGGGTAACCGTGAACTGCTCGCCATCCGCTTAGCCCTAGGCGAATGGCGACAGTGGTTGGAGGGGGCGACTGTCCTTTTGTCGTTTGGACAGACCATAAGAACCTTGAGTACATCCGTTCTGCCAAACGACTTAATGCCCGTCAAGCTCGTTGGGCGTTGTTTTTCGCTCGTTTCGAGTTTGTGATTTCTTACCGTCCGGGTAGCAAGAACACCAAGCCTGATGCCTTATCCCGTCTGTTTAGTTCTTCTGTGGCTTCTACTGATCCCGAGGGGATTCTTCCTTATGGGCGTGTTGTCGGGTTAACAGTCTGGGGAATTGAAAGACAGGTTAAGCAAGCACTCACGCACACTGCGTCGCCGCGCGCTTGTCCTAGTAACCTCCTTTTCGTTCCTGTTTCCACTCGTCTGGCTGTTCTTCAGTGGGCTCACTCTGCCAAGTTAGCTGGTCATCCCGGTGTTCGAGGCACTCTTGCGTCTATTCGCCAGCGCTTTGGTGGCCGACTCAGGAGCGTGACACGCGCCGCTTCGTGGCTGCTTGTTCGGACTGCGCGCAGACTAAGTCGGGTAACTCTCCTCCTGCCGGTCGTCTCAGACCGCTCCCCATTCCTTCTCGACCATGGTCTCACATCGCCCTAGACTTCATTACCGGTCTGCCTTTGTCTGCGGGGAAGACTGTGATTCTTACGGTTGTCGATAGGTTCTCTAAGGCGGCACATTTCATTCCCTCGCTAAACTTCCTTCCGCTAAGGAGACGGCACAAATCATTATCGAGAATGTATTCAGAATTCATGGCCTCCCGTTAGACGCCGTTTCAGACAGAGGCCCGCAATTCACGTCACAGTTTTGGAGGGAGTTCTGTCGTTTGATTGGTGCGTCCGTCAGTCTCTCTTCCGGGTTTCATCCCCAGTCTAACGGTCAAGCAGAGAGGGCCAATCAGACGATTGGTCGCATACTACGCAGCCTTTCTTTCAGAAACCCTGCGTCTTGGGCAGAACAGCTCCCCTGGGCAGAATACGCTCACAATTCGCTTCCTTCGTCTGCTACCGGGTTATCTCCGTTTCAGAGTAGTCTGGGTTACCAGCCTCCTCTGTTCTCATCCCAGCTTGCCGAGTCCAGCGTTCCCTCCGCTCAAGCGTTTGTCCAACGTTGTGAGCGCACCTGGAGGAGGGTGAGGTCTGCACTTTGCCGTTACAGGGCACAGACTGTGAGAGCCGCCAATAAACGCAGGATTAAGAGTCCAAGGTATTGTTGCGGCCAGAGAGTGTGGCTTTCCACTCGCAACCTTCCTCTTACGACAGCTTCTCGTAAGTTGACTCCGCGGTTCATTGGTCCGTTCCGTGTCTCCCAGGTCGTCAATCCTGCCGCTGTGCGACTGCTTCTTCCGCGACATCTTCGTCGCGTCCATCCTGTCTTCCATGTCTCCTGTGTCAAGCCCTTTCTTCGCACTCCCGTCTCGTCTTCCCTCCCCCTCCCGTCCTTGTCGAGAGCGCACCTATTTACAAGGTACATAAGATCATGGACATGCGTTCTCGGGACGGGGTCACCAATACTTAGTGGATTGGGAGGGTTACGGTCCTGAGGAGAGGAGTTGGGTTCCGTCTCGGGACGTGCTGGACCGTTCACTCATTGATGATTTCCTCCGTTGCCGCCAGGATTCCTCTCGAGTGCGCCAGGAGGCGCTCGGTGAGTGGGGGGTACTGTCATGTTTTGTCATTTATTATCTTGTCTTGTCCCTGTGCTTCCCATTCTATTCGTTTCCCTCTGCTGGTCTTATTAGGTTCTTTCCCTCTTTCTATCCCTCTCTCTCCCCTCCCTCTCTCACTCTCTCGCTCTCTCTTCTCTCTATCGTTCCGTTCCTGCTCCCAGCTGTTCCTATTCCCCTAATCAATCATTTAGTCTTCCCACACCTGTTCCCGATCCTTTCCCCTGATTAGAGTCCCTATTTCTTCCTTTGTGTTCCGTTCCTGTCCTGTCGGTTCCTTGTCTAGAATTCACCGTGCTGTGTTTGTGTATCGCCCTGTCGTGTCGTGTTTTCCTCAGATGCTGCGTGGTGAGCAGGTGTCTGAGTCTGTCTGGTTCAAGTGCCTTCCCGAGGCAACCTGCTGTTCACCTGCTGTTCAAGATCGAGTCTCCAGTTTGTCCTCGTCATTTCGAGTGAAAGTTGTGTTTTTTGTTTGTATTTACTTTACTGGATTAAAGACTCTGTTTTCGCCAAGTCGCTTTTGGGTCCTCTTTCACCTGCATGACA
>NW_025757895.1:0-5345 GCF_021184085.1 Oncorhynchus gorbuscha
CTGTTATGCAGGTGAAGGAGGACCCAAACGCGACTTAACAGAAACAGAGTTTATTAATGCTCAAATCCGAATAACTGAAATCCTCTAGATAGTTGAGGGGAAAACAACTGAGAGCTTTACCTTCACAGACTGCAGGTCGCCTGGTAGGCGAGGTCAGAGCCTCAACAGAGACACCTGCTCACACGCAGCGTCTGAAGAAGGCACAAAACACGACAGGACAGGGTGATACACAATCACGGCAAAAAACAAGACAGACAGGGCGAAACGCAATACAGCATGGAATACAAAACAAGGAACCGACGGAACAGGGACGGAACACAAAGGAATAAATAGGAGTCTAATCAGGGGAAAGGATCGGGAACAGGTGTGGGAATTAAATGATGATTAGGGGAATAGGAACAGCTGGGAGCAGGAACGGAACGACAGAGAGAAGAGAGAGCGAGAGAGTGAGAGAGGGAGGGGGAGAGAGAGGGATAGAACCAAACAAGACCAGCAGAGGGAAACGAATAGCATGGGGAGCACAGGGACAAGACATGACAATGAATGACAAACATGACAGTACCCCCACTCACCGAGCGCCTCCTGGCGCACTCGAGGAGGAATCTGGCGGCAACGGAGGAAATCATCGATGAGCGGAACGGTCCAGCACGTCCCGAGACGGAACCCCAACTCCTCTCCTCAGGACCGTAACCCTCCCAATCCACTAGGTATTTGGGACCCCGTCCCGAGAACGCATGTCCATAATTTTATGTACCTTGTAAATAGGTAGCTCTCGACAAGGACGGGAGGGGGGAGGGAAGACGAACGGGGGGTGCGAAGAAAGGGCTTAACACAGGAGACATGGAAGACAGGATGGACGCTGACGAAGATGTCGCGGAAGAGCACAGTGACAGCGAAGGCAGATTGACGACCTGGGAGACACGGAACGGACCAATGGTGGAGTCAACTTACGAGAAGCTGTCGTAAGAGGAAGGTTGCGAAAGTGGAAAGCCACACTCTCTGGCCGCAACAATACCTTGGACTCTTAATCCTGCGTTTATTGGCGGCTCTCACCGTCTGTGCCCTAACGGCAAAGTGCAGACCTCACCCTCCTCAGGTGCGCTCACAACGTTGGACAAACGCTGAGCGGAGGAACGCTGACTCGGCAAAGCTGGGATGAGAACAGAGAGGCTGGTACCAGACTTCTCTGAACGGAGATAACCCGGGTAGCAGACGAAGGAAGCGGGTGTGCTGGCGTATTCTGCCCAGGGGAGCTGTTCTGCCCAAGACGCAGGGTTCCTGAAGAAAGGCTGCGTAGTATCGACCAATCGTCTGATTGGCCCTCTCTGTGACCGTTAGACTGGGGATGAAACCGGAAGAGAGACGACGGACGCACCAATCAAAACGACAGAACTCCCTCCAAAACTGTGACGTGAATTGCGGACCTCTGTCTGAAACGGCGTCTAACGGGAGGCCACAATTCTGAATACATTCTCAATAATGATTTGTGGCCGTCTCTTTAGCGGAAGGAAGTTTAGCGAGGGGGAATGAAATGTGCCGCCTTAGAGAACCTATGGACAACCGTCAGAATCACAGTCTTCCCGCAGACAAAGGCAGACCGGTAATGAAGTCTAAGGGCAATGTGAGACCATGGTCGAAGGAATGGGAGCGGTCCGAGACGACCGGCAGGAAGAGAGTTACCCGGCTTAGTCTGCGCGCAGTCCGAACAGGCAGCCACGGGGGTCCGCGCGCGTGTCCGCTCCTGGAGTCGGCCACCAAAGCGCTGGCGAACAGACGCAAGAGTGCCTCGAACACCGGGATGACCCGCTAACCCTGGCAGAGTGAGCCCACTGAAGAACAGCCAGGCAGTGGGGAAACAGGAACGAAAAAGGGGAGGTTACTAGGACAAGGCTTAAAAAAGTGTGCGTGAGTGCTTGCTTAACCTGTCTTTCAATTCCCCAGACTGTTAACCCGACAACACGCCCATAAGGAAGAATCCTCGGGATCAGTAGAAACCACAGAAAGAACTAAACCAGACGGGATAAAGGCATCAGGCTTGGTGTTCTTGCTACCCGGACTTTGTAAGAAATCACAAACTCGAAACTAGCGAAAAACAATCACCAACGAGCTTTTGACGGGCATTAAGTCGTTTGGCAGAACGGATGTACTCAAGGTTCTTATGGTCTGTCCAAGCGACAAAAGGAACGTCGCCCCCTCAGCCACTGTCGCCATTCGCCTAGGGCTAAGCGGATGGCGAGCAGTTCACGGTTACCCATCATAGTTGCGCTCCAGATGGCGACAGGCGATGAGAAAAATAGCGCAAGGATGAACCTTATCGTCAGACTGGGAGCGCTGGGATAGAATGGGCTCCCACGCCTGCCTCTGAAGCGTCAGCCTCGACAATGGTGTCTAGTGACGTCAGGAGCCCGAGGATAGGAGCGGACGTAGTAAACGTTCTTTAGAAGATCAAAAGCTCCCTGGGCGGAACCGGACCACTTAAAGCACGTCTTGACAGAAGTAAGAGCTGTGAGAGGGGCAGCAACTTGACCGAAATTACGAATGAAACGCCCGATAGGAAATTAGCGAAACCTAAGAAGCGCTGCAACTCGACACGTGACTTGGAACGGGCCAATCACTGACAGCTTGGACCTAGCGGAATCCATCTGAATGCCTTCAGCGGAAGCCACCGAACCGAGAAACGGAGGAGACATGAAAGAGCACTGCCTTGTACCAGAGACAATTCTCTAAAAGAAGGTAGAACACGCCGAACGTGCTGAACATGAATCTCGAGGACGGAGCAGAAAATCAGATATCTAAGATATCAAAAACAAAAATGTTCAGCATGTTCCCCAGAACACATTAACTAATGCCTGAAAACAGCTGGCGCATTGGCGAGACCGAACGGTGAACCCGGTACTCAAAATGCCCTAACGGAGTATTAAACGCCGTTTCCACTCGTCGCTCTCTCTGATGCGCACGTATTGCAAGCGTGACGAAGGTCCAACTTAGTAAAGCACCTGGCTCCCTGCAGAATCTCGAAGGCTGATGACATAAGGGGAAGCGGATAACGATTCTTAACCGTTATGTCATTCAGCCCTCGATAATCCACGCAGGGGCGCAGAGTACCGTCCTTCTTCTTAACAAAAAAGAACCCCGCCCCGGCCGGAGAAGAAGAAGGCACTATGGTACCGGCGCCAAGAGACACAGACAAATAATCCTCGAGAGCCTTACGTTCGGGAGCCGACAGAGAGTATAGTCTACCTCGAGGAGGCGTGGTCCCTGGAAGGAGATCAATACTACAATCATACGACCGGTGAGGAGGAAGGGAGTTGGCTCGGGACCGACTGAAGACCGTGCGCAGATCATGATATTCCTCCGGCACTCCTGTCAAATCGCCAGGTTCCTCCTGAGAAGTAGGGAGAGAAGAAACGGGAGGGATGGCAGACATTAAACACTTCACATGACAAGAAACGTTCCAGGATAGGATAGAATTACTAGACCAATTAATAGAAGGATTATGACATACTAGCCAGGGATGACCCAAAACAACAGGTGTAAACGGTGAACGGAAAATCAAAAAGAAATAGTCTCACTGTGGTTACCAGATACTGTGAGAGTTAAAGGTAGTGTCTCAAATTTGATACTGGGAAGATGACTACCATCTAAGGCAAACATGGGCGTAGGCCTGTCTAATGGTCTGAAAGGAATGTTATGTTTCCGAGCCCATGCTTCGTCCATGAAACAACCCTCAGCCCCAGAGTCAATCAAAGCACTGCATGTAGCACCCGAACCGGTCCAGCGTAGATGGACCGACATAGTAGTACAAGATCTAGATGAAGGGACCTGAGTAGTAGCGCTCACCAGTAGCCCTCCGCTTACTGATGGGCTCTGGCCTCTTACTGGACATGAAATAACAAAATGTCCAGCCACTCCGCAATAGAGGCACAGGCGGTTGGTGATCCTCTGTTCCCTCTCCTTATTCGAGATGCGAATCCCTCCCAGCTGCATGGGCTCAGTCTCAAAGCCAGAGGGAGATGGTTGCGATGCGGAGCAGGGAAACACCGTTGATGCGAGCTCTCTTCCACGAGCCCGGTGACGAAGATCTACCCGTCGTTCTATGCGGATGGCGAGAGCAATCAAGGAGTCCACATCTGAAGGAACCTCCCGGGAGAGAATCTCATCCTTAACCACTGCGTGGAGTCCCTCCAGAAAACGAGCGAGCAGCGCCGGCTCGTTCCACTCACTAGAGGCAGCAAGAGTGCGAAACTCAATGGAATAATCCGTTATGGACCGTTCACCTTGGCATAAGGAAGCCAGGGCCCTAGAAGCCTCCTCACCAAAAACTGAACGGTCAAAAACCCGAATCATCTCCTCTTTAAAGTTCTGGAATCTGTTAGAGCAATCAGCCCTTGCCTCCCAGATAGCTGTGCCCCATTCTCGAGCCCGGCCAGTAAGGAGTGAAATGACGAAAGCAACCCGAGCTCTCTCTCTAGAGTATGTGTGGGGTTGGAGAGAGAACACAATCTCACACTGCGTGAGAAAGGAGCGGCACTCAGTGGGCTGCCCGGAGTAGCAAGGTGGGTTATTAACCCTGGGTTCAGGAGGCTCGGCAGGCCAGGGAGTAACAGGTGGCACGAGACGTAGACTCTGGAACTGTCCAGAGAGGTCGGAAACCTGAGCGGCCAGGTTCTCCACGGCATGGCGAGCAGCAGACAATTCCTGCTCGTGTCTGCCGAGCATGGCTCCTTGGATCTCGACGGCAGTGTAACGAGCGTCTGAAGTCGCTGGGTCCATTCTTTGGTCGGTTCCTTCTGTTATGCAGGTGAAGGAGGACCCAAACGCGACTTAACAGAAACAGAGTTTATTAATGCTCAAATCCGAATAACTGAAATCCTCTAGATAGTTGAGGGGAAAACAACTGGAGAGCGACCACAGACTGCAGGTCGCTTCGGGTAGGCGCAGGCCGTAGTCAACAGAGACACCTGCTCACACGCAGCGTCTGAAGAAGGCACAAAACACGACAGGACAGGGTGATACACAATCACGGCAAAAACACGACAGGACAGGGCGAAACGCAATACAGCATGGAATACAAAACAAGGAACCGACGGAACAGGGACGGAACACAAAGGAATAAATAGGGAGTCTAATCAGGGAAAGGATCGGGAACAGGTGTGGGAATTAAATGATGATTAGGGGAATAGGAACAGCTGGGAGCAGGAACGGAACGACAGAGAGAAGAGAGAGCGAGAGAGTGAGAGAGGGAGGGGGAGAGAGAGGGATAGAACCAAACAAGACCAGCAGAGGGAAACGAATAGCATGGGGAGCACAGGGACAAGACATGACAATGAATGACAAACATGACA
>NW_025757896.1:0-5345 GCF_021184085.1 Oncorhynchus gorbuscha
CTGTCATGTTTTGTCATTGATTTTCATGTCTTGTCCCTGTGCTTCCCCTTCTATTCGTTTCCCTCTGCTGGTCTTATTAGGTTCTTTCCCTCTTTCTATCCCCTCCTCTC
Organism: Oncorhynchus gorbuscha; assembly: GCF_021184085.1. Taxonomy (NCBI): domain Eukaryota; kingdom Metazoa; phylum Chordata; class Actinopteri; order Salmoniformes; family Salmonidae; genus Oncorhynchus; species Oncorhynchus gorbuscha. The sequence continues at coordinate 111 of NW_025757896.1, forward strand.
CCCTCCCTCTCTCACTCTCTCGCTCTCTCTTCTCTCTATCGTTCCGTTCCTGCTCCCAGCTGTTCCTATTCCCCTAATCAATCATTTAGTCTTCCCCACCTGTTCCCGATCCTTTTCCTGATTAGAGTCCCTATTTCTCTCCTTGTTTTCCGTTCCTGCCCTGTGGATCCTTGTCTAATATTCACCGTGCTGTGTCTATGTATTGCCCTGTCGTGTATTGTTTCCCTCAGATGCTGCGTGGTGAGCAGGTGTCTGAGTCTGCTAGGTTCAAGTGCCTTCCCGAGGCAACCTGCAGTTCTTGATCAAGTCTCCAGTCTGTTCTCGTCTTTACGATTAGTATTATGCCTTTTGTTTTGTAAAGTTTACTGATTAAAACTCTGTTTTCGCCAAGTCGCTTTTGGGTCCTCATTCACCTGCATAACAGAAGGATCCGACCAAGGAATGGACCCAGCGACTACAGATGCTCGTAGCACTGTCCGTTTGAGATCCAAGGAGCCATGTGGCAGACACGAGCAGGAATTGTCTGCTGCTCGCCATGCCGTGGAGAACCTGGCCGCTCAGGTTTCCGACCTCTCAGGACAGTTCCAGAGCTTAAATCTCGTGCCACCTGTTACTTCCTGGCCTGCCGAGCCTCCGGGAACCTAGGGTTAATAACCCACCTTGCTACTCCGGGCAGCCACGGAGTGCCGCTCCTTTCTCACCCAGTGTGATATTGTGTTCTCTCCAACCCAACACATACTCTAGCGAGAGAGCTTTCCGGTTTGCTTACGTCATTTCATACCTTACTGGCCGGGCTCGAGAGTGGGGGTACAGCTATCTGGGAGGCAAGGGCTGATTGTTCTAACAATTACCAGAACTTTAAGAGGAGATGATTCGGGTTTTTGACCCCGTTCAGTTTTTGGTGGGGAGGCTTCTAGGGCCTGGCTTCCCTATGCCAAGGTGATCGATCCATAACGGATTACTCTATAGAGTTTTGCACTCTGCTGCCTCTAGTGACTGGAACGAGCCGGCGCTGCTCCCGTTTTCTGGAGAGGACTCCACGCAGTGGTCAAAGATGAGATCTCTCTCGGGAGGTTCCTTCCAGTGTGGACTCTTTGATTACTCGCCATCCCATAGAACGACGGGTAGATCTTCGTCACCAAGCTTGTGGAAGAGAGCTCGTCAACGGTGTTTCCCTGCTCCGCATCGCAACCATCTCCCTCCTCTGGCTCAGAGACTGAGCCCATGCAGCTGGGAGGTATTCGCATTCCTACCAAGGAGAGGGAACGGAGGATCACCAACCGCCTGTGCCTCTATTATGGATTTGATGGACATTTTGTCAATTCATGTCCAGTAAAAGGCCAGAGCTCATCAGTAAGCGGAGGGCTACTGTGAGGCTACTACCTGTGGTCTCTTCATCTAGATCCTGTGCCGCTTCATTTCATGTCGGTCCATCTACGCTGGACCGGTTGGATGCTACATGCAGTGCCTTGATTGACTCTGGGGCTGAGGTTGTTTCATGGACGAGCATGGGCTCGAAACATGACATTCCTTTCAGACAAAGTTAGACAAGCCTACGCCATGTTTTGCCTTAGATGGTAGTCATCTTCCCAGTATCAGATTTGAGACACTACCTTTAACTCTCACAGTATCTGGTAACCACAGTGAGATTATTTCTTTTTTGATTTTTCGTTCACCTTTTACACCTGTTGTTTTGGGTCATCCCTGGCTAGTATGTCATAATCCTTCTATTAATTGGTCTAGTAATTCTATCCTATCCTGGAACGTTTCTTGTCATGTTAAGTGTTTAATGTCTGCCATCCCTCCCATTTCTTCTGTCCCCACTTCTCAGGAGGAACCTGGCGATTTGACAGGAGTGCCGAGGAATATCATGATCTGCGCACGGTCTTCAGTCGGTCCCGAGCCAACTCCTTCTCCTCACTGCCGTATGATTGTAGTATTGATCTCCTTCCGGGACCACCTCTCGGGGTAGACTATACTCTCTGTCGGCTCCCGAAAGTAAGGCTCTCGAGGATTATTTATCTGTGTCTCTTGGACGCCGGTACCATAGTGCCTTCTTCCTCTCCGGCCGGGCGGGGTTCTTTTGTTAAGAAGAAGGACGATGCTCCTGCGCCCCCTGGATTATCGAGGGCTGAATGACATAACGGTTAAGAATCGTTATCCGCTTCCCCCTTATGTCATCAGCCTTCGAGATTCTGCAGGGGAGCCAGGTGCTTACTAAGTTGGACCTTTCGTAACGCTTACCATCTAAATGTGGCATCAGAGAGGGACGAGTGGAAAACGGCGCTAACACTCCGTTAGGGCATTTTTGAGTGCCGGGTTCTGCCGTTTGGTCTCGCCTTAAATGCGCCAGCTGTTTTTCAGGGCATTAGTTAATGATGTTCTGAGAGACATGCTGAACATCTTTGTTTTTGTCTATTTGACGATATCCTGGATTTTTTCACCGTCACTCGAGATTCATGTTCAGCACGTTCGGCGTGTTCTACAGCGCCTTTTAGAGAATTGTCTCTACGTAAGGGTGAGAAGTGCTCTTTTTCATGTCTCCTCCGTTACTTTTCTCGGTTCCGTTATTTCCGCTGAAGGCATTCAGATGGATTCCGCTAAGGTCCGGCTGTCAGTGATTGGCCCGTTCAGGTCACGTGTCGAGTTGCAGCGCTTTTAGGTTTCGCTAATTTCTATCATGCGTTTCATTCGTAATTTCGGTCAAGTTGCTGCCCTCTCACAGCTCTTACTTCTGTCAAGGCGTGTTTTAAGTGGTCCGGTTCCGCCCAGGGAGCTTTTGATCTTCTAAAAGAACGTTTTACGTCCGCTCCTATCCTCGTTACTTCCTGACGTCACTAGACAATTCATTGTCGAGGTTGACGCTTCAGAGGTAGGCGTGGTTTGGCCATTCTATCCCAGCGCTTCCAGTCTGACGATAAGGTTCATCCTTGCGCTTATTTTCTCATCGCCTGTCGCCATCTGAGCGCAACTAAGGTGTGGGTAACCGTGAACTGCCTCGCCATCCGCTTAGCCCTAGGCAAATGGCGACAGTGGTTGGAGGGGCGACAGTTTTACAGCCGTTTGGACAGACCATAAAGAACCTTGAGTACATCCGTTCTGCCAAACGACTTAATGCCCGTCAAGCTCGTTGGGCGTTGTTTTTAGCTCGTTCGAGTTTGTGATTTCTTACCGTCCGGGTAGCAAAAACACCAAGCCTGATGCCTTATCCCGTCTGTTTAGTTCTTCTGTGGCTTCTACTGATCCCGAGGGGATTCTTCCTTATGGGCGTGTTGTCGGGTTAACAGTCTGGGGAATTGAAAGACAGGTTAAGTAAGCACTCACGCACACTGCGTCGCCGCGCTTGTCCTAGTAACCTCCTTTCGTTCCTGTTTCCACTCGTCTGGCTGTTCTTCAGTGGGCTCACTCTGCCAAGTTAGCTGGTCATCCCGGTGTTAAGGCACTCTTGCGTCTATTCGCCAGCGCTTTTGGTGGCCGACTCAGGAGCGTGACACGCGCCGCCGTGGCTGTCTTGTCGGACTGCGCGCAGACCAAGTCGGGTAACTCTCCTCCTGCCGGTCGTCTCAGACCGCTTCCCCATTCCTTCTCGACCATGGTCTCACATCGCCTAGACTTCATTACCGGTCTGCCTTTGTCTGCGGGAAGACTGTGATTCTTACGGTTGTCGATAGGTTCTCTAAGGCGGCACATTTCATTCCCTCGCTAAACTTCCCTTCCGCTAAAGGAGACGGCACAATCATCATCGAGAATGTGTTCAATTCTCATGGCCTCCCATTAGACGCCGTTTCAGACAGAGGCCCGCAATTCACGTCACAGTTTTGGAGGGAGTTCTGTCGCTTGATTGGTGCGTCCGTCAGTCTCTCTTCCGGGTTTCATCCCCAGTCTAACAGTCCAAGCAGAGAGGGCCAATCAGACGACTGGTCGCATACTACGCAGCCTTTCTTTCAGAAACCCTGCGTCTTGGCCAGAAAGCTCCCCTGGGCAGAATACGCTCACAACTCGCTTCCCTTCGTCTGCTACCGGGTTATCTCCGTTTCAGAGTAGTCTGGGTTACCAGCCTCCTCTGTTCTCATCCCAGCTTGCCGAGTCCAGCGTTCCCTCCGCCTCAAGCGTTTGTCCAACGTTGTGAGCGCACTGGAGGAGGGTGAGGTCTGCACTTTGCCGTTACAGGGCACAGACTGTGAGAGCCGCCACAAACGCAGGATTAAGAGTCCAAGGTATTGTTGCACGGCAGAGGATGTGGCTTTCCACTCGCAACCTTCCTCTTACGACAGCTTCGTAAGTTGACTCAGCGGTTCATTGGTCCGTTCCGTGTCTCCCAATTAAGTCAATCCTGTAGCCAGCGACTGCTTCTTCCGGCGACATCTTCGTCAGCGTCTATCCTGTCTTCCATGTCTCCTGTGTCAAGCCCTTTCTTCGCACCCCCGTTCGTCTTCCCTCCCCCTCCCGTCCTTATCGAGAGCGCACCTATTTACAAGGTACGTAAGATCATGGACATGCGTTCTCGAGGCCCAGGGTCACCAATACTTAGTGGATTGGGAGGGGTTACAGTCCTGAGGGGAGAGGAGTTAGGTTCCCGTCTCGGGACGTGCTGGACCGTTCGCTTGTGATGATTTCCTCCGTTGCCGCCAGGGTTCCTCCTCAGTGCGCCAGGAGGCGCTCGGTGAGTGGGGGGTACTGTCATGTTTTGTCATTGATTATCATGTCTTGTCCCTGTGCTTCCCCTTCTATTCGCTTTCCCTCTGCTGGTCTTATTAGGTTCTTTTTCCTCTTTCTATCCCTCTCTCTCCCCCTCCCTCTCTCCCTTCCCTCTCGCTCTCTCTTCTCTCTCTATCGTTCCGTTCCTGCTCCCCAGCTGTTCCTATTCCCCTAATCAATCATTTAGTCTTCCCACACCTGTTCCGATCCTTTTCCCTGATTAGAGTCCCTATTTCTCTCCTTGTTTTTTCCGTTCCCTGCCCTGTCGGATCCTTGTCTAATATTCACCGTGCTGTGTCTATGTATTGCTTGCCCTGTCGTGTCGTGTTTCCCTCAGATGCTGCGTGGTGAGCAGGGTGTCTGAGTCTGCTAGGTTCAAGTGCCTTCCCGAGGCAACCTGCAGTTCTTGATCAAGTCTCCAGTCTGTTCTCGTCTTTACGATTAGTATTATGCCTTTTGTTTTGTAAAGTTTCTTTACTGGATTAAAAACTCTGTTTTCGCCAAGTCGCTTTTGGGTCCTCATTCACCTGCATAACA
>NW_025757897.1:0-5345 GCF_021184085.1 Oncorhynchus gorbuscha
TGTCATGTTTTGTCTTATATTGTCTTGTCATTTTGCTTTTCCTTCTGTTCGTTTTCCCCTGCTGGTCTTTTTAGGTTCGTTCCCCTTTTTCTCTCTCCCTTCCTCTCTCTCTTCTCTCTATCGTTCCGTTCCTGCTCCCAGCTGTTCCTATTCCCCTAATCAATCATTTAGTCTTCCCACACCTGTTCCCTATCTTTTCCCCTGATTAGAGTCCCTATTTCTCCCTTGTTTTCCGTTCCTGTCCTGTCGGATCCTTGTATATTGTTCACCGTGCTGTGTCTTTGTATCGCCCTGTCGTGTCGTGTTTCCCTCAGATGCTGCGTGGTGAGCAGGTGTCTGAGTCTGCTACGGTCAAGTGCCTTCCCGAGGCAACCTGCAGTTTATTATCGAGTCTCCAGTCAGTTCTCGTGATTACGAGTGAAATTGTTTTTATGCTTTATTTACCGCTCCGATTTGTCTAGGAGTATTGCTATTTCCTTAAACTGGATTAAAGACTCTGTTTTCGCCAAGTCGCTTTTGGGTCCTCATTCACCTGCATAACAGAAGGATCCGACCAAAGAATGGACCCAGCGACTACAGACGCTCGTAACACTGCCGTCGAGATCCAAGGAGCCATGCTCGGCAGACACGAGCAGGAATTGTCTGCTGCTCGTCATGCCATGGAGAACCTGGCCGCTCAGGTTTCCGACCTCTCTGGACAGTTCCAGAGTCTTCGTCTCGTGCCACCTGTTACTTCCTGGTCTGCCGAGCCTCCGGAACCTAGGGTTAATAACCCACCTTGCTACTCCGGGCAGCCCAAGGAGTGCCGCTCCTTTCTCACCCAGTGTGATATTGTGTTCTCTCTCCAACCCAACACATACTCTAGAGAGAGAGCTCGGGTTGCTTACGTCATTTCACTCCTTACTGGCCGGGCTCGAGAGTGGGGCACAGCTATCTGGGAGGCAAGGGCTGATTGTTCAAACAATTACCAGAACTTTAAAGAGGAGATGATTCGGGTTTTTGACCGTTCAGTTTTTGGTAGGGAGGCTTCTAGGGCCCTGGCTTCCCTATGCCAAGGTGATCGATCCATAACGGATTACTCTATAGAGTTTCGCACTCTTGCTGCCTCTAGTGACTGGAACGAGCCGGCGCTGCTCGCTCGTTTTCTGGAGGGACTCCACGCAGTGGTCAAAGATGAGATTCTCTCCCGGGAGGTTCCTTCCAGTGTGGACTCTTTGATTGCTCTCGCCATCCGCATAGAACAGACGGGTAGATCTTCGTCACCAAGCTCGTGGAAGAGAGCTCGCGTCAACGGTGTTTCCCTGCTCCGCATCGCAACCATCTCCCTCCTCTGGCTCAGAGACTGAGCCCATGCAGCTGGGAGGTATTCGCATCTCGACTAAGGAGAGGGAACGGAGGATCACCAACCGCCTGTGCCTCTATTGCGGATTTGATGGACATTTTGTCAATTCATGTCCAGTAAAAGCCAGAGCTCATCAGTAAGCGGAGGGCTACTGGTGAGCGCTACTACTCAGGTCTCTCCATCTAGATCCTGTACTACTATGTCGGTCCATCTACGCTGGACCGGTTCGGGTGCTACATGCAGTGCCTTGATAGACTCTGGGGCTGAGGGTTGTTTCATGGACGAAGCATGGGCTCGGAAACATGACATTCCTTTCAGACAGTTAGACAAGCCTACGCCCATGTTCGCCTTAGATGGTAGTCATCTTCCCAGTATCAGATTTGAGACACTACCTTTAACCCTCACAGTATCTGGTAACCACAGTGAGACTATTTCTTTTTTGATTTTTCGTTCACCTTTTACACCTGTTGTTTTGGGTCATCCCTGGCTAGTATGTCATAATCCTTCTATTAATTGGTCTAGTAATTCTATCCTATCCTGGAACGTTTCTTGTCATGTGAAGTGTTTAATGTCTGCCATCCCTCCCATTTCTTCTGTCCCCACTTCTCAGGAGGAACCTGGCGATTTGACAGGAGTGCCGGAGGAATATCATGATCTGCGCACGGTCTTCCAGTCGGTGAGCCAACTCCTTCCTCCTCACCGGTCGTATGATTGTAGTATTGATCTCCTTCCAGGGACCACTCCTCCTCGGGGGTAGACTATACTCTCTGTCGGCTCCCAGACATGGGCTCTCGAGGATTATTTGTCTGTCTCTTGACGCCGGTACCATAGTGCCTTCTTCCTCTCCGGCCCCGGGCGGGGTTTTTTTGTTAAGAAAAGGACGGTACTCTGCGCCCCTGCGTGGATTATCGAGGCTGAATGACATAACGGTTAAGAATCGTTATCCGCTTCCCCTTATGTCATCAGCCTTCGAGATTCTGCAGGGAGCCAGGTGCTTTACTAAGTTGGACCTTCATGTAACGCTTACCATCGTGCGCATCAGAGAGGGGACGAGTGGAAAACGGGCGTTTAACACTCCGTTAGGGCATTTTGAGTACCGGGTTCTGCCGTTTTGGTCTCGCCAATGCGCCAGCTGTTTTTCAGGCATTAGTTAATGATGTTCTGAGAGACATGCTGAACATCTTTGTTTTTGTCTACCTTGACGATATCCTGATTTTTCACCGTCACTCGAGATTCATGTTCAGCACGTTCGACGTGTTCTCCAGCGCCTTTAGAGAATTGTCTCTACGTGAAGGCTGAGAAGTGCTCTTTTCATGTCTCCTCCGTTGCTTTTCTCGGTTCCGTTATTTCCGCTGAAGGCATTCAGATGGATTCCGCTAAGGTCAAGCTGTCAGTGAGTGGCCCGTTCCAAGGTCACGTGTCGAGTTGCAGGCGCTTTCTAGGTTTCGCTAATTTCTATCGGCGTTTCATTCTGTAATTTCTTGTCAAGTTGCTGCCCCTCTCACAGCTCTTACTTCGTATCAAGACGTGTTTTAAGTGGTCCAGTTCCGCCCCAGGGAGCTTTTGATCTTCTAAAGACGTTTTACGTCCGCTCCTATCCTCGTTGCTCTGGACGTCACTAGGACAATTCATTGCCGAGGTTGACGCTTCAGAGAGGTAGGCGTGGGAGCCATTCTGTCCCAGCGCTTCCAGTCTGACGATAAGGTTCATCCTTGCGCTTATTTTTCTCATCGCCTGTCGCCATCTGGAACGCAACTATGATGTGGGTGACTTGTGAACTGCTCGCCATCCGCTTAGCCCTAGGCGAATGGCGACAGTGGTTGGAGGGCGACCGTTCCTTTTGTCGTTTGGACAGACCATAAGAACCTTGAGTACATCCCGTTCTGCCAAACGACTTAATGCTCGTCAAGCTCGTTGGCGTTATTTTTAGCTCGTTTCGAGGAGTTTGTGATTTTTACCGTCCGGGTAGCAAGAACACCAAGCCTGATGCCTTATCCCGTCTTTTTTAGTTCTTCTGTGGCTTCTACTGATCCCGAGGGGATTCTTCCTTAAGGGGCGTGTTGTCGGCTTGACAGTCTGGGAATCTTGAAAGACAGGTTAATAGCACTCACTTTGCACACTGCGGCCGCCGCGCATCTTGTCCTAGTAACCTTCTTTTCGTTCCTGTTTCCACTCGTCTGGCTGTTCTTCAGTGGGCTCACTCTGCCAAGTTAGCTGGTCATCCCGGTGTTCGAGGCACTCTTGCTTCTATTCGCCAGCTTTGGTGCCGACTCAGGAGCGTGCAACGCCGTTTGGTGGCTGCTTGTTCGGACTGCTGCAGACTAAGTCAGGTAACTCTCCTCCTGCCGGTCGTCTCAGAGCCGCTCCCCATTCCTTCTCGACCATGGTCTCACATCGCCCTAGACTTCATTACCGGTCTGCCTTTGTCTCAAGGGGAAGACTTGATTCTTACGGTTGTCGATAGGTTCTCTAAGGCGGCACATTTCATTCCTCTCAAACTTCCTTCCGCTAAGGAGACGGCACAAATCATCATCGAGAATGTGTTCAGAATTCATGGCCTCCGTTAGACGCCGTTTCAGACAGAGGTCCGCAATTCACGTCACAGTTTTGGAGGAGTTCTGTCGTTTGATTGGTGCGTCCGTCAGTCTCTCTTCCGGGTTTCATCCCCAGTCTAACGGTCAAAAGCAGAGAGGGCCAATCAGACAATTGGTCGCATACTCGCAGCCTTTCTTTCAGAAACCCTGCGTCTTGGGCAGAACAGCTCCCTGGCAGAATACGCTCACAACTCGCTTCCTTCGTCTGCTACCGGGTTATCTCCGTTTCAGAGTAGTCTGGGTTACCAGCCTCCTCTGTTCTCATCCCAGCTTGTCAGGAGTCCAGTGTTCCCTCCGGCTCAAGCGTTTGTCCAACGTTGTGAGCGCACCTGGAGGAGGGTGAGGTCTGCACGCTGCCGTTACAGGGCACAGACTGTGAGAGCCGCCAATAAACGTAGGATTAAGAGTCCAAGGTATTGTTGCGGCCAGAGAGTGTGGCTTTCCACTCGCAACCTTCCTCTTACGACAGTTTTCGGCAGTTTTGACTCCGCGGTTCATTGGTCCCGTTCCGTGTCTCCCAGGTCGTCAATCCTGTCGCTGTCTGACCTAAGCTTCTTCCCGCGACATCTTCGTCGCGTCCATCCTGTCTTCCATGTCTCCTGTGTCAAGCCCTTTCTTCGCCCCCTTTGTTCGTCTTCCCTCCTCCCGTCCTTGTCGAGCGCACCTATTTACAAGGTACATAGGATCATGGACATGCGTTCTCGGGACGGGGTCACCAATACTTAGTGGATTGGGAGGGTTACGGTCCTGAGGAGAGGAGTTGGGTTCCGTCTCGGGACGTGCTGGACCGTTCACTGATTGATGATTTCCTCCGTTGCCGCCAGGATTCTCCTCGAGTGCGCCAGGAGGCGCTCGGTGAGTGGGGGGTACTGTCATGTTTTGTCTTATATTGTCTTGTCATTTTGCTTTTCCTTCTGTTCGTTTTCCCCTGCTGGTCTTTTTAGGTTCGTTCCTTTTTTTCTCTCTCCCTTCTCTCTTCTCTCTCTATCGTTCCGTTCCTGCTCCCAGCTGTTCCTATTCCCTAATCAATCATTTAGTCTTCCCACACCTGTTCCCTATCTTTTCCCCTGATTAGAGTCCCTATTTCTCCCCTTGTTTTCCGTTTCTGTCCTGTCGGATCCTTGTATATTGTTCACCGTGCTGTGTCTTTGTATCGCCCTGTCGTGTCGTGTTTCCCTCAGATGCTGCGTGGTGAGCAGGTGTCTGAGTCTGCTACGGTCAAGTGCCTTCCCGAGGCAACCTGCAGTTTGTGCTCGAGTCTCCAGTCAGTTCTCGTGATTACGAGTGAAATTGTTTTTATGCTTTATTTACCGCTCCGATTTGTCTAGGAGTATTGCTATTTCCTTAAACTGGATTAAAGACTCTGTTTTCGCCAAGTCGCTTTTGGGTCCTCATTCACCTGCATAACA
>NW_025757898.1:0-5344 GCF_021184085.1 Oncorhynchus gorbuscha
TGTCATGTTTTGTCATTAATTATCATGTCTTGTCCCTGTGCTTCCCCTTCTATTCGTTTCCCTCTGCTGGTCTTATTAGGTTCTTTCCCTCTTTCTATCCCTCTCTCTCCCCCTCCCTCTCTCACTCTCTCGCTCTCTCTTCTCTCTATCGTTCCGTTCCTGCTCCCAGCTGTTCCTATTCCCCTAATCAATCATTTAGTCTTCCCACACCTGTTCCCGATCCTTTTCCCTGATTAGAGTCCCTATTTCTCTCCTTGTTTTCCGTTCCTGCCCCGTCGGATCCTCATCTATAATTCACCGTGCTGTGTCTATGTTTTGCCCTGTCGTGTCGTGTTTCCCTCAGATGCTGCGTGGTGAGCAGGTGTCTGAGTCTGCTAGGTTCAAGTGCCTTCCCGAGGCAACCTGCAGTTCTCGATCAAGTCTCCAGTCTGTTCTCGTCTTTACGAGTAGTATTATGCTTTTTGTTTTGTAAAGTTTCTTACTGGATTAAAAACTCTGTTTTCGCCAAGTCGCTTTTGGGTCCTCATTCACCTGCATAACAGAAGGATCCGACCAAGGAATGGACCCAGCGACTACAGAGGCTCGTAACACTGCCGTCAAGATCCAAGGAGCCATGCTCGGCAGACACGAGCAGGAATTGTCTGCTGCTCGCCATGCCGTGGAGAACCTGGCCGCTCAGGTTTCCGACCTCTCTGGACAGTTCCAGAGTCTTCGTCTCGTGCCACCTGTTACTTCCTGGCCTGCCGAGCCTCCGGAACCTAGGGTTAATAACCCACCTTGCTACTCCGGGCAGCCCACTGAGTGCCGCTCCTTTCTCACCCAGTGTGATATTGTGTTCTCTCTCCAACCCAACACATACTCTAGTGAGAGAGCTCGGGTTGCTTACGTCATTTCACTCCTTACTGGCCGGGCCCGAGAGTGGGGCACAGCTATCTGGGAGGCAAGGGCTGATTGTTCTAACAATTACCAGAACTTTAAAGAGGAGATGATTCGGGTTTTTGACCGTTCAGTTTTTGGTGGGGAGGCTTCTAGGGCCCTGGCTTCCCTATGCCAAGGTGATCGATCCATAACGGATTACTCTATAGAGTTTCGTACTCTTGCTGCCTCTAGTGACTGGAACGAGCCGGCGCTGCTCGCTCGTTTTCTGGAGGACTCCACACAGTGGTCAAAGATGAGATTCTCTCTCGGGAGGTTCCTTCCAGTGTGGACTCTTTGATTGCTCTCGCCATCCGCATAGAACGACGGGTAGATCTTCGTCACCAGGCTCGTGGAAGAGAGCTCGCATCAACGGTGTTTCCCTGCTCCGCATCGCAACCATCTCCCTCCTCTGGCTCTGAGACTGAGCCCATGCAGCTGGGAGGGATTCGCATCTCGACTAAGGAGAGGGAACGGAGGATCACCAACCGCCTGTGCCTCTATTGCGGATTTGATGGACATTTTGTTAATTCATGTCCAGTAAGAGGCCAGAGCCCATCAGTAAGCGGAGGGCTACTGGTGAGCGCTACTACTCAGGTCTCTTCATCTAGATCCTGTACTACTATGTCGGTCCATCTACGCTGGACCGGTTCGGGTGCTACATGCAGTGCCTTGATTGACTCTGGGGCTGAGGGTTGTTTCATGGACGAAGCATGGGTTCGGAAACATAACATTCCTTTCAGACAGTTAGACAAGCCTACGCCCATGTTTGCCTTAGATGGTAGTCATCTTCCCAGTATCAGATTTGAGACACTACCTTTAACTCTCACAGTATCTGGTAACCACAGTGAGACTATTTCTTTTTGATTTTTCGTTCACCTTTTACACCTGTTGTTTTGGGTCATCCCTGGCTAGTATGTCATAATCCTTCTATTAATTGGTCTTGTAATTCTATCCTATCCTGGAACGTATCTTGTCATGTGAAGTGCTTAATGTCTGCCATCCCTCCCATTTCTTCTGTCCCCACTTCTCAGGAGGAACCTGGCGATTTGACAGGAGTGCCGGAGGAATATCATGATCTGCGCACGGTCTTCAGTCGGTCCCGAGCCAACTCCCTTCCTCCTCACCGGTCGTATGATTGTAGTATTGATCTCCTTCCGGGGACCACTCCTCCTCGGGGTAGACTATACTCTCTGTCGGCTCCCGAACGTAAGGCTCTCGAGGATTATTTATCTGTGTCTCTTGGCGCCGGTACCATAGTGCCTTCTTCCTCTCCGGCCGGGGCGGGGTTCTTTTTGTTAAGAAGAAGGACGGTACTCTGCGCCCCTGCGTGGATTATCGAGGGCTGAATGACATAACGGTTAAGAATCGTTATCCGCTTCCCCTTATGTCATCAGCCTTCGAGATTCTGCAGGGAGCCAGGTGCTTTACTAAGTTGGACCTTCGTAACGCTTACCATCTCGTGCGCATCAGAGAGGGGACGAGTGGAAAACGGCGTTTAACACTCCGTTAGGGCATTTTGAGTACCGGGTTCTGCCGTTTGGTCTCGCCAATGCGCCAGCTGTTTTTCAGGCATTAGTTAATGATGTTCTGAGAGACATGCTGAACATCTTTGTTTTTGTCTATCTTGACGATATCCTGATTTTTTCACCGTCACTCGAGATTCATGTTCAGCACGTTCGACGTGTTCTACAGCGCCTTTTAGAGAATTGTCTCTACGTAAAGGCTGAGAAGTGCTCTTTTCATGTCTCCTCCGTTACTTTTCTCGGTTCCGTTATTTCCGCTGAAGGCATTCAGATGGATTCCGCTAAGGTCCAAGCTGTCAGTGATTGGCCCGTTCCAAGGTCACGTGTCGAGTTGCAGCGCTTTTTAGGTTTCGCTAATTTCTATCGGCGTTTCATTCGTAATTTCGGTCAAGTTGCTGCCCCTCTCACAGCTCTTACTTCTGTCAAGACGTGTTTTAAGTGGTCCGGTTCCGCCCAGGGAGCTTTTGATCTTCTAAAAGAACGTTTTACGTCCGCTCCTATCCTCGTTACTCCTGACGTCACTAGACAATTCATTGTCGAGGTTGGCGCTTCAGAGGTAGGCGTGGGAGCCATTCTATCCCAGCGCTTCCAGTCTGACGATAAGGTTCATCCTTGCGCTTATTTTTCTCATCGCCTGTCGCCATCTGAGCGCAACTATGATGTGGGTAACCGTGAACTGCTCGCCATCCGCTTAGCCCTAGGCGAATGGCGACAGTGGTTGGAGGGCGACCGTTCCTTTTGTCGTTTGGACAGACCATAAGAACCTTGAGTACATCCGTTCTGCCAAACGACTTAATGCCCGTCAAGCTCGTTGGGCGTTGTTTTTCGCTCGTTTCGAGTTTGTGATTTCTTACCGTCCGGGTAGCAAGAACACCAAGCCTGATGCCTTATCCCGTCTGTTTAGTTCTTCTGTGGCTTCTACTGATCCCGAGGGGATTCTTCCTTATGGGCGTGTTGTCGGGTTGACAGTCTGGGGAATTGAAAGACAGGTTAAGCAAGCACTCACGCACACTGCGTCGCCGCGCGCTTGTCCTAGTAACCTCCTTTTCGTTCCTGTTTCCACTCGTCTGGCTGTTCTTCAGTGGGCTCACTCTGCCAAGTTAGCTGGTCATCCCGGTGTTCGAGGCACTCTTGCGTCTATTCGCCAGCGCTTTTGGTGGCCGACTCAGGAGCGTGACACGCGCCGTTTCGTGGCTGCTTGTTCGGACTGCGCGCAGACTAAGTCGGGTAACTCTCCTCCTGCCGGTCGTCTCAGACCGCTCCCCATTCCTTCTCGACCATGGTCTCACATCGCCCTAGACTTCATTACCGGTCTGCCTTTGTCTGCGGGGAAGACTGTGATTCTTACGGTTGTCGATAGGTTCTCTAAGGCGGCACATTTCATTCCCCTCGCTAAACTTCCTTCCGCTAAGGAGACGGCACAAATCATTATCGAGAATGTGTTCAGAATTCATGGCCTCCCGTTAGACGCCGTTTCAGACAGAGGCCCGCAATTCACGTCACAGTTTTGGAGGGAGTTCTGTCGTTTGATTGGTGCGTCCGTCAGTCTCTCTTCCGGGTTTCATCCCCAGTCTAACGGTCAAGCAGAGAGGGCCAATCAGACGATTGGTCGCATACTACGCAGCCTTTCTTTCAGAAACCCTGCGTCTTGGGCAGAACAGCTCCCCTGGGCAGAATACGCTCACAACTCGCTTCCTTCGTCTGCTACCGGGTTATCTCCGTTTCAGAGTAGTCTGGGTTACCAGCCTCCTCTGTTCTCATCCCAGCTTGCCGAGTCCAGCGTTCCCTCCGCTCAAGCGTTTGTCCAACGTTGTGAGCGCACCTGGAGGAGGGTGAGGTCTGCACTTTGCCGCTACAGGGCACAGACTGTGAGAGCCGCCAATAAACGCAGGATTAAGAGTCCAAGGTATTGTTGCGGCCAGAGAGTGTGGCTTTCCACTCGCAACCTTCCTCTTACGACAGCTTCTCGTAAGTTGACTCCGCGGTTCATTGGTCCGTTCCGTGTCTCCCAGGTCGTCAATCCTGTCGCTGTGCGACTGCTTCTTCCGCGACATCTTCGTCGCGTCCATCCTGTCTTCCATGTCTCCTGTGTCAAGCCCTTTCTTCGCACCCCCGTTCGTCTTCCCTCCCCCTCCCGTCCTTGTCGAGAGCGCACCTATTTACAAGGTACGTAAGATCATGGACATGCGTTCTCGGGGACGGGGTCACCAATACTTAGTGGATTGGGAGGGTTACGGTCCTGAGGAGAGGAGTTGGGTTCCGTCTCGGGACGTGCTGGACCGTTCGCTTATTGATGATTTCCTCCGTTGCCGCCAGGGTTCCTCCTCGAGTGCGCCAGGAGGCGCTCGGTGAGTGGGGGGTACTGTCATGTTTTGTCATTAATTATCATGTCTTGTCCCTGTGCTTCCCCTTCTATTCGTTTCCCTCTGCTGGTCTTATTAGGTTCTTTCCCTCTTTCTATCCCTCTCTCTCCCCCTCCCTCTCTCACTCTCTCGCTCTCTCTTCTCTCTATCGTTCCGTTCCTGCTCCCAGCTGTTCCTATTCCCCTAATCAATCATTTAGTCTTCCCACACCTGTTCCCGATCCTTTTCCCTGATTAGAGTCCCTATTTCTCTCCTTGTTTTCCGTTCCTGCCCCGTCGGATCCTCATCTATAATTCACCGTGCTGTGTCTATGTTTTGCCCTGTCGTGTCGTGTTTCCCTCAGATGCTGCGTGGTGAGCAGGTGTCTGAGTCTGCTAGGTTCAAGTGCCTTCCCGAGGCAACCTGCAGTTCTCGATCAAGTCTCCAGTCTGTTCTCGTCTTTACGAGTAGTATTATGCTTTTGTTTTGTAAAGTTTCTTACTGGATTAAAAACTCTGTTTTCGCCAAGTCGCTTTTGGGTCCTCATTCACCTGCATAACA
>NW_025757899.1:0-5344 GCF_021184085.1 Oncorhynchus gorbuscha
TGTTATGCAGGTGAAGGAGGACCCAAACGCGACTTAACAGAAACAGAGTTTATTAATGCTCAAAACCGATAACTGAAATCCTCTAGATAGTAGAGGGGAAAACAACTGGAGAAGCGGCCACAGACTGCAGGTCGTCTGGCAGGCAGGTCAGTCAACTGAGACACCTGCTCCACGCAGCGTCTGAAGAAGGCACAAAACACGACAGGACAGGGTGATACACAATCACGGCAAAAACACGACAGGACAGGGCGAAACGCAATTACAGCATGGAATACAAAACAAGGAACCGACGGAACAGGAACGGATCACAAAGGAATAAATAGGGAGTCTAATCAGGGGAAAGGATCGGAACAGGTGTGGAAAGACTAAATGATGATTAGGGGAATAGGAACAGCTGGGAGCAGGAACGGAACGACAGAGAGAAGAGAGAGCGAGAGAGTGAGAGAGGGAGGGGGAGAGAGAAGGATAGAACCAAACAAGACCAGCAGAGGGAAAACGAATAGCATGGGGAGCACAGGGACAAGACATGACAATGAATGACAAACATGACAGTACCCCCACTCACCGAGCGCCTCCTGGCGCACTCGAGGAGGAATCCTGGCGGCAACGGAGGAAATCATCGATGAGCGAACGGTCCAGCACGTCCCGAGACGGAACCCAACCTCTCCTCAGGACCGAACCCTCCCAATCCACTAGGTAGCAGGACCCCGCCCCCGAGAACGCATGTCCATAATTTTATGTACCTTGTAAATAGGTGCGCTCGACAAGGACGGGAGGGGGGAGGGAAGACGAACGGGGGTGCGAAGAAAGGGCTTAACACAGGAGACATGGAAGACAGGATGGACGCGACGAAGATGTCGCGGAAGAAGCAGTCGCACAGCGACAGGATTGACGACCTGGGAGACACGGAACGGACCAATGAACCGCGGAGTCAACTTACGAGAAGCTGTCGTAAGAGGAAGGTTGCGAGTGGAAAGCCACACTCTCTGGCCGCAACAATACCTTGGACTCTTAATCCTGCGTTTATTGGCGGCTCTCACCGTCTGTGCCCTGTAACGGCAAAGTGCAGTAAGACCTCACCCTCCTTCAGGTGCGCTCACAACGTTGGACAAACGCTTGAGCGGAGGGAACGCTGACTCGGCAAGCTGGGATGAGAACAGAGGAGGCTGGTAACCCAGACTACTCTGAAACGGAGATAACCCGGTAGCAGACGAAGGAAGCGAATTGTGAGCGTATTCTGCCCAGGGGAGCTGTTCTGCCCAAGACGCAGGGTTCCTGAAAGAAAGGCTGCGTAGTATGCGACCAATCGTCTGATTGGCCCTCTCTGCTTGACTGTTAGACTGGGGATGAAACCCGGAAGAGAGACTGACGGACGCACCAATCAAACGACAGAACTCCCTCCAAAACTGTGACGTGAATTGCGGACCTCTGTCTGAAACGGCGTCTAACGGAGGCCATGAATTCTGAATACATTCTCAATAATGATTTGTGCCGTCTCCTTAGCGGAAGGAAGTTTAGCGAGGGGAATGAAATGTGCCGCCTTAGAGAACCTATCGACAACCGTCAGAATCACAGTCTTCCCCGCAGACAAAGGCAGACCGGTAATGAAGTCTAAGGCAATGTGAGACCATGGTCGAGAAGGAATGGGGAGCGGTCTGAGACGACCGGCAGGAGGAGAGTTACCCGACTTAGTCTGCGCGCAGTCCGAACAGGTAGCCACGAAACGGCGCGTGTCACGCTCCTGAGTCGGCCACCAAAAGCGCTGGCGAATAGACGCAAGAGTGCCTCGAACACCGGGATGACCCGCTAACTTGGCAGAGTGAGCCCACTGAAGAACAGCCAGACGAGTGGAAACAGGAACGAAAAAGGAGGTTACTAGGACAAGCGCGCGGCGACGCAGTGTGCGTGAGTGCTTGCTTAACCTGTCTTTCAATTCCCCCAGACTGTTAACCCGACAACACGCCCATAAGGAAGAATCCCCTCGGGATCAGTAGAAGCCACAGAAGAACTAAACAGACGGGATAAGGGCATCAGGCTTGGTGTTCTTGCTACCCGGACGGTAAGAAATCACAAACTCGAAACGAGCGAAAAACAACGCCCAACGAGCTTGACGGGCATTAAGTCGTTTGGCAGAACGGATGTACTCAAGGTTCTTATGGTCTGTCCAACGACAAAGGAACGGTCGCCCTCCAACCACTGTCGCCATTCGCCTAGGGCTAAGCGGATGGCGAGCAGTTCACGGTTACCCACATCATAGTTGCGCTCAGATGGCGACAGGCGATGAGAAAAATAAGCGCAAGGATGAACCTTATCGTCAGACTGGGAGCGCTGGGATAGAATGGCTCCCACGCCTACCTCTGAAGGGCCAACCTCGACAATGAATTGTCTAGTGACGTCAGGAGTAACGAGATAGGAGCGGACGTAAAACGTTCTTTTAGAAGATCAAAAGCTTCCTGGGCGGAACCGACCACTTAAAACACGTCTTGACAGAAGTAAGAGCTGTGAGAGGGGCAGCAACTTGACCGAAATTACGAATGAAACGCCGATAGAAATTAGCGAAACCTAAAAGCGCTGCAACTCGACACGTGACCTTGGAACGGGCCAATCACTGGGACAGCTTGGACTCTTAGCGGAATCCATCTGAATGCCTTTCAGCGGAAATAACGGAACCGAGAAAAGTAACGGAGGAGACATGAAAAGAGCACTTCTCAGCCTTTACGTAGAGACAATTCTCTAAAAGGCGCTGTAGAACACGTCGAACGTGCTGAACATGAATCTCGGGAGGACGGAGAAAAAATCAGATATCGTCAAGATAGACAAAAACAAAATGTTCAGCATGTCTCTCAGAACATCATTAACTAATGCCTGAAAAACAGCTGGCGCATTGGCGAGACCGAACGGCAGAACCCGGTACTCAAAATGCCCTAACGGAGTATTAAACGCCGTTTTCCACTGCCCCTCTCTGATGCGCACGAGATGGTAAGCGTTACGAAGGTCCAACTTAGTAAAGCACCTTGGCTCTGCAGAATCTCGAAGGCTGATGACATAAGGGGAAGCGGATAACGATTCTTAACCGTTATGTCATTCAGCCTCGATAATCCACGCAGGGCGCAGAGTACCGTCCTTCTTCTAACAAAGAACCCGCCCCGGCCGGAGAGGAAGAAGGCACTATGGTACCGCGCCAAGAGACACAGACAAATAATCCTCGAGAGCCTTACGTTCGGGAGCCGACAGAGAGTATAGTCTACCCGAGGAGGAGTGGTCCCCGGAAGGAGATCAATACTACAATCATACGACCGGTGAGGAGGAAGGAGTTGGCTCGGGACCGACTGAAGACCGTGCGCAGATCATGATATTCCTCCGGCACTCCTGTCAAATCGCCAGGTTCCTCCTGAGAAGTAGGGACAGAAGAAATGGAGTGGATGGCAGACATTAAACACTTCACATGACAAGAAACGTTCCAGGATAGGATAGAATTACTAGACCAATTAATAGAAGGATTATGACATACAAGCCAGGGTGACCCAAAACAACAGGTGTAAACGGTGAACGGAAAATCAAAAAAGACATAGTCTCACTGTGGTTACCAGATACTGTGAGAGTTAAAGGTAGTGTCTCAAATTTGATACTGGGAAGATGACTACCATCTAAGGCAAACATGGGCGTAGGCCTGTCTAACGGTCTGAAAGGAATGTTATGTTTCCAGCCCATGCTTCGTCCATGAAACAACCCTCAGCCCCAGAGTCAATCAAAGCACTGCATGTAGCACCCGAACCGGTCCAGCGTAGATGGACCGACATAGTAGTACAAGATCTAGATGAAGGGACCTGAGTAGTAGCGCTCACCAGTAGCCCTCCGCTACTGATGGGCTCTGGCCTCTTACTGGACATGAAATAACAAAATGTCCAGCAACTCCGCAATAGAGGCACAGGCGGTTGGTGATCCTCTGTTCCCTCTCCTTATTCGAGATGCGAATCCCTCCCAGCTGCATGGGCTCAGTCTCAAAGCCAGAGGGAGATGGTTGCGATGCGGAGCAGGGAAACACCGTTGATGCGAGCTCTTCCACGAGCCCGGTGACGAAGATCTACCCGTCGTTCTATGCGGATGGCGAGAGCAATCAAGGAGTCCACATCTGAAGGAACCTCCCGGGAGAGAATTCATCCTTAACCACTGCGTGGAGTCCCTCCAGAAAACGAGCGAGCAGCGCCGGCTCGTTCCACTCACTAGAGGCAGCAAGAGTGAAACTCAATGGAATAATCCGTTATGGACCGTTCACCTTGGCATAAAGGAAGCCAGGGCCCTAGAAGCCTCCTCACCAAAAACTGAACGGTCAAAACCCGAATCATCTCCTCTTTAAAGTTCTGGAATCTGTTAGAGCAATCAGCCCTTGCCTCCCAGATAGCTGTGCCCCATTCTCGAGCCCGGCCAGTAAGGAGTGAAATGACGAAAGCAACCCGAGCTCTCTCTCTAGAGTATGTGTGGGGTTGGAGAGAGAACACAATCTCACACTGCGTGAGAAAGGAGCGGCACTCAGTGGGCTGCCCGGAGTAGCAAGGTGGGTTATTAACCCTGGGTTCAGGAGGCTCGGCAGGCCAGGGGTAACAGAGTGGCAGAGACGTAGACTCTGGAACTGTCAGAGGTCGGGCCTGGCGGCCAGGTTCTCCACGGCATGGCGAGCAGCAGACAATTCCTGCTCGTGTCTGCCGAGCATGGCTCCTTGGATCTCGACGACAGTGTAACGAGCGTCTGAAGTCGCTGAGTCCATTCTTTGGTGGTTCCTTCTGTTATGCAGGTGAAGGAGGGACCCTGGCGCGACTTAACAGAAACAGAGTTTATTAATGCTCAAAACCGAATAACTGAAATCCTCTAGATAGTAGAGGGAAAACAACTGGAGAAGCGGCCACAGACTGCAGGTGGTCGTCGAGGGTAGGCGAGGCCGTAGTCAACTGGAGACACCTGCTCACACGCAGCGTCTGAAGAAGGCACAAAACACGACAGGACAGGGTGATACACAATCACGGCAAAAACACGACAGGACAGGGCGAAACGCAATTACAGCATGGAATACAAAACAAGGAACCGACGGAACAGGAACGGATCACAAAGGAATAAATAGGGAGTCTAATCAGGGGAAAGGATCGGGAACAGGTGTGGAAAGACTAAATGATGATTAGGGGAATAGGAACAGCTGGGAGCAGGAACGGAACGACAGAGAGAAGAGAGAGCGAGAGAGTGAGAGAGGGAGGGGGAGAGAGAAGGATAGAACCAAACAAGACCAGCAGAGGGAAACGAATAGCATGGGGAGCACAGGGACAAGACATGACAATGAATGACAAACATGACA
>NW_025757900.1:0-5344 GCF_021184085.1 Oncorhynchus gorbuscha
TGTCATGTTTTGTCATTGATTATCATGTCTTGTCCCTGTGCTTCCCCTTCTATTCGTTTCCCTCTGCTGGTCTTATTAGGTTCTTTCCCTCTTTCTATCCCTCTCTCTCCCCCTCCCTCTCTCACTCTCTCGCTCTCTCTTCTCTCTATCGTTCCGTTCCTGCTCCCAGCTGTTCCTATTCCCCTAATCAATCATTTAGTCTTCCCACACCTGTTCCCGATCCTTTTCCCTGATTAGAGTCCCTATTTCTCTCCTTGTTTTCCGTTCCTGCCCTGTCGGATCCTTGTCTATATTCACCGTGCTGTGTCTATGTTTTGCCCTGTCGTGTCGTGTTTCCCTCAGATGCTGCGTGGTGAGCAGGTGTCTGAGTCTGCTAGGTTCAAGTGCCTTCCCGAGGCAACCTGCAGTTCTTGATCAAGTCTCCAGTCTGTTCTCGTCTTTACGAGTAGTATTATGCCTTTTGTTTTGTTAAGTATCTTACTGGATTAAGAACTCTGTTTTCGCCAAGTCGCTTTTGGGTCCTCATTCACCTGCATAACAGAAGGATCCGACCAAGGAATGGACCCAGCGACTACAGAGGCTCGTAACACTGCCGTCAAGATCCAAGGAGCCATGCTCGGCAGACACGAGCAGGAATTGTCTGCTGCTCGCCATGCCGTGGAGAACCTGGCCGCTCAGGTTTCCGACCTCTCTGGACAGTTCCAGAGTCTTCGTCTCGTGCCACCTGTTACTT
The DNA here is from genome assembly GCF_021184085.1 of Oncorhynchus gorbuscha. Classification (NCBI taxonomy): domain Eukaryota; kingdom Metazoa; phylum Chordata; class Actinopteri; order Salmoniformes; family Salmonidae; genus Oncorhynchus; species Oncorhynchus gorbuscha. The sequence continues at coordinate 734 of NW_025757900.1, forward strand.
CCTGGCCTGCCGAGCCTCCGGAACCTAGGGTTAATAACCCACCTTGCTACTCCGGGCAGCCCACGGAGTGCCGCTCCTTTCTCACCCAGTGTGATATTGTGTTCTCTCTCCAACCCAACACATACTCTAGCGAGAGAGCTCGGGTTGCTTACGTCATTTCACTCCTTACTGGCCGGGCTCGAGAGTGGGGCACAGCTATCTGGGAGGCAAGGGCTGATTGTTCTAACAATTACCAGAACTTTAAAGAGGAGATGATTCGGGTTTTTGACCGTTCAGTTTTTGGTGGGGAGGCTTCTAGGGCCCTGGCTTCCCTATGCCAAGGTGATCGATCCATAACGGATTACTCTATAGAGTTTCGTACTCTTGCTGCCTCTAGTGACTGGAACAGAGCCGGCGCTGCTCGCTCGTTTTCTGGAGGGACTCCACACAGTGGTCAAAGATGAGATTCTCTCCCGGGAGGTTCCTTCCAGTGTGGACTCTTTGATTGCTCTCGCCATCCGCATAGAACGACGGGTAGATCTTCGTCACCAAGCTCGTGGAAGAGAGCTCGCGTCAACGGTGTTTCCCTGCTCCGCATCGCAACCATCTCCCTCCTCTGGCTCAGAGACTGAGCCCATGCAGCTGGGAGGGATTCGCATCTCGACCAAGGAGAGGGAACGGAGGATCACCAACCGCCTGTGCCTCTATTGCGGATTTGATGGACATTTTGTCAATTCATGTCCAGTAAAAGGCCAGAGCTCATCAGTAAGCGGAGGGCTACTGGTGAGCGCTACTACTCAGGTCTCTTCATCTAGATCCTGTACTACTATGTCGGTCCATCTACGCTGGACCGGTTCGGGTGCTACATGCAGTGCCTTGATTGACTCTGGGGCTGAGGGTTGTTTCATGGACGAAGCATGGGTTCGGAAACATAACATTCCTTTCAGACAGTTAGACAAGCCTACGCCCATGTTTGCCTTAGATGGTAGTCATCTTCCCAGTATCAGATTTGAGACACTACCTTTAACTCTCACAGTATCTGGTAACCACAGTGAGACTATTTCTTTTTTGATTTTTCGTTCACCTTTTACACCTGTTGTTTTGGGTCATCCCTGGCTAGTATGTCATAATCCTTCTATTAATTGGTCTTGTAATTCTATCCTATCCTGGAACGTATCTTGTCATGTGAAGTGTTTAATGTCTGCCATCCCTCCCATTTCTTCTGTCCCCACTTCTCAGGAGGAACCTGGCGATTTGACAGGAGTGCCGGAGGAATATCATGATCTGCGCACGGTCTTCAGTCGGTCCCGAGCCAACTCCCTTCCTCCTCACCGGTCGTATGATTGTAGTATTGATCTCCTTCCGGGGACCACTCCTCCTCGGGGTAGACTATACTCTCTGTCGGCTCCCGAACGTAAGGCTCTCGAGGATTATTTATCTGTGTCTCTTGACGCCGGTACCATAGTGCCTTCTTCCTCTCCGGCCGGGGCGGGGTTCTTTTTGTTAAGAAGAAGGACGGTACTCTGCGCCCCTGCGTGGATTATCGAGGCTGAATGACATAACGGTTAAGAATCGTTATCCGCTTCCCCTTATGTCATCAGCCTTCGAGATTCTGCAGGGAGCCAGGTGCTTTACTAAGTTGGACCTTCGTAACGCTTACCATCTCGTGCGCATCAGAGAGGGGGACGAGTGGAAAACGGCGTTTAACACTCCGTTAGGGCATTTTGAGTACCGGGTTCTGCCGTTTGGTCTCGCCAATGCGCCAGCTGTTTTTCAGGCATTAGTTAATGATGTTCTGAGAGACATGCTGAACATCTTTGTTTTTGTCTATCTTGACGATATCCTGATTTTTTCACCGTCACTCGAGATTCATGTTCAGCACGTTCGACGTGTTCTACAGCGCCTTTTAGAGAATTGTCTCTACGTAAAGGCTGAGAAGTGCTCTTTTCATGTCTCCTCCGTTACTTTTCTCGGTTCCGTTATTTCCGCTGAAGGCATTCAGATGGATTCCGCTAAGGTCCAAGCTGTCAGTGATTGGCCCGTTCCAAGGTCACGTGTCGAGTTGCAGCGCTTTTAGGTTTCGCTAATTTCTATCGGCGTTTCATTCGTAATTTCGGTCAAGTTGCTGCCCCTCTCACAGCTCTTACTTCTGTCAAGACGTGTTTTAAGTGGTCCGGTTCCGCCCAGGGAGCTTTTGATCTTCTAAAAGAACGTTTACGTCCGCTCCTATCCTCGTTACTCCTGACGTCACTAGACAATTCATTGTCGAGGTTGGCGCTTCAGAGGTAGGCGTGGGAGCCATTCTTTCCCAGCGCTTCCAGTCTGACGATAAGGTTCATCCTTGCGCTTATTTTTCTCATCGCCTGTCGCCATCTGAGCGCAACTATGATGTGGGTAACCGTGAACTGCTCGCCATCCGCTTAGCCCTAGGCGAATGGCGACAGTGGTTGGAGGGGCGACCGTTCCTTTTGTCGTTTGGACAGACCATAAGAACCTTGAGTACATCCGTTCTGCCAAACGACTTAATGCCCGTCAAGCTCGTTGGGCGTTGTTTTCGCTCGTTTCGAGTTTGTGATTTCTTACCGTCCGGGTAGCAAGAACACCAAGCCTGATGCCTTATCCCGTCTGTTTAGTTCTTCTGTGGCTTCTACTGATCCCGAGGGGATTCTTCCTTATGGGCGTGTTGTCGGGTTAACAGTCTGGGGAATTGAAAGACAGGTTAAGCAAGCACTCACGCACACTGCGTCGCTGCGCGCTTGTCCTAGTAACCTCCTTTTCGTTCCTGTTTCCACTCGTCTGGCTGTTCTTCAGTGGGCTCACTCTGCCAAGTTAGCTGGTCATCCCGGTGTTCGAGGCACTCTTGCGTCTATTCGCCAGCGCTTTTGGTGGCCGACTCAGGAGCGTGACACGCGCCGTTTCGTGGCTGCTTGTTCGGACTGCGCGCAGACTAAGTCGGGTAACTCTCCTCCTGCCGGTCGTCTCAGACCGCTCCCCATTCCTTCTCGACCATGGTCTCACATCGCCCTAGACTTCATTACCGGTCTGCCTTTGTCTGCGGGGAAGACTGTGATTCTTACGGTTGTCGATAGGTTCTCTAAGGCGGCACATTTCATTCCCCTCGCTAAACTTCCTTCCGCTAAGGAGACGGCACAAATCATTATCGAGAATGTGTTCAGAATTCATGGCCTCCCGTTAGACGCCGTTTCAGACAGAGGTCCGCAATTCACGTCACAGTTTTGGAGGGAGTTCTGTCGTTTGATTGGTGCGTCCGTCAGTCTCTCTTCCGGGTTTCATCCCCAGTCTAACGGTCAAGCAGAGAGGGCCAATCAGACGATTGGTCGCATACTACGCAGCCTTTCTTTCAGAAACCCTGCGTCTTGGGCAGAACAGCTCCCCTGGGCAGAATACGCTCACAACTCGCTTCCTTCGTCTGCTACCGGGTTATCTCCGTTTCAGAGTAGTCTGGGTTACCAGCCTCCTCTGTTCTCATCCCAGCTTGCCGAGTCCAGCGTTCCCTCCGCTCAAGCGTTTGTCCAACGTTGTGAGCGCACCTGGAGGAGGGTGAGGTCTGCACTTTGCCGTTACAGGGCACAGACTGTGAAGCCGCCAATAAACGCAGGATTAAGAGTCCAAGGTATTGTTGCGGCCAGAGAGTGTGGCTTTCCACTCGCAACCTTCCTCTTACGACAGCTTCTCGTAAGTTGACTCCGCGAGTTCATTGGTCCGTTCCGTGTCTCCCAGGTCGTCAATCCTGTCGCTGTGCGACTGCTTCTTCCGCGACATCTTCGTCGCGTCCATCCTGTCTTCCATGTCTCCTGTGTCAAGCCCTTTCTTCGCACCCCGTTCGTCTTCCCTCCCCCCTCCCGTCCTTGTCGAGACGCACCTATTTACAAGGTACATAAGATCATGGACATGCGTTCTCGGGGACGGGGTCACCAATACTTAGTGGATTGGGAGGGTTACGGTCCTGAGGAGAGGAGTTGGGTTCCGTCTCGGGACGTGCTGGACCGTTCGCTCATTGATGATTTCCTCCGTTGCCGCCAGGATTCCTCCTCGAGTGCGCCAGGAGGCGCTCGGTGAGTGGGGGGTACTGTCATGTTTTGTCATTGATTATCATGTCTTGTCCCTGTGCTTCCCCTTCTATTCGTTTCCCTCTGCTGGTCTTATTAGGTTCTTTCCCTCTTTCTATCCCTCTCTCTCCCCCTCCCTCTCTCACTCTCTCGCTCTCTCTTCTCTCTATCGTTCCGTTCCTGCTCCCAGCTGTTCCTATTCCCCTAATCAATCATTTAGTCTTCCCACACCTGTTCCCGATCCTTTTCCCTGATTAGAGTCCCTATTTCTCTCCTTGTTTTCCGTTCCTGCCCTGTCGGATCCTTGTCTATATTCACCGTGCTGTGTCTATGTTTTGCCCTGTCGTGTCGTGTTTCCCTCAGATGCTGCGTGGTGAGCAGGTGTCTGAGTCTGCTAGGTTCAAGTGCCTTCCCGAGGCAACCTGCAGTTCTTGATCAAGTCTCCAGTCTGTTCTCGTCTTCTACGAGTAGTATTATGCCTTTTGTTTTGTTAAGTATCTTACTGGATTAAAAACTCTGTTTTCGCCAAGTCGCTTTTGGGTCCTCATTCACCTGCATAACA
>NW_025757901.1:0-5344 GCF_021184085.1 Oncorhynchus gorbuscha
CTGTTATGCAGGTGAAGGAGGACCCAAACGCGACTTAACAGAAACAGAGTTTATTAATGCTCAAAACCGAATAACTGAAATCCTCTAGATAGTAGAGGGAAAACAACTGGAGAAGCGGCCACAGACTGCAGGTCGCTTCGGGTAGGCGCAGGCCGTAGTCAACTGAGACACCTGCTCACACGCAGCGTCTGAAGAAGGCACAAAACACGACAGGACAGGGTGATACACAATCACGGCAAAAACACGACAGGACAGGGCGAAACGCAATAACAGCATGGAATACAAAACAAGGAACCGACGGAACAGGGACGGAACACAAAGGAATAAATAGGGAGTCTAATCAGGGGAAAGGATCGGGAACAGGTGTGGGAATTAAATGATGATTAGGGGAATAGGAACAGCTGGGAGCAGGAACGGAACGACAGAGAGAAGAGAGAGCGAGAGAGTGAGAGAGGGAGGGGGAGAGAGAGGGATAGAACCAAACAAGACCAGCAGAGGGAAACGATAGCATGGGGAGCACAGGGACAAGACATGACAATGAATGACAAACATGACAGTACCCCCTGACCACCGAGCCCATGCAGACTGAGGAGGAATCCTGGCGGCAACGGAGGAAATCATCGATGAGCGAACGGTCCAGCACGTCCCGAGACGGAACCCAACTCCCTCCTCAGACCGTAACCCTCCCAATCCACTAGGTATTGGTGACCCCGTCCCCGAGAACGATGTCCATAATTTTATGTACCTTGTAAATAGGTGCGCTCGACAAGGACGGGGAGGGGGGAGGGAAGACGAACGGGGTGCGAAGAAAAGGGGCTTAACACAGGAGACATGGAAGACAGGATGGACGCACGAAGATGTCGCGGGAAGCCAGCAGTCGCACAGCGACAGGATTGACGACCTGGGAGACACGGAACGGACCAATGAACCGAAGGAGTCAACTTACGAAGCTGTCGTAAGAGGAAGGTTTGCAGTGGAAAGCCACACTCTCTGGCCGCAACAATACCTTGGACTCTTAATCCTGCGTTTATTGGCGGCTCACAGTCTGTGCCCTGTAACGGCAAAGTGCAGACCTCACCCTCCCTCCAGGTGCGCTGCCAACGTTGGACAAACGCTTGAGCGGAGGGAACGCTGGACTCCGGCAAGCTGGGATGAGAACAGAGGGAGGCTGGTAACCCAGACTACTCTGAAACGGAGATAACCCGGTAGCAGACGAAGGAAGTTTGCGACCAGAGCGATTCTGCCCAGGGAGCTGTTCCTGCCCAAGACGCAGGGTTCCTGAAAGAAAGGTTATAATAGTATGCGACCAATCGCCTGATTGGCCTCTCGTTGACCGCTAGACTGGGGATGAAACCCGAAGAGAGACTGACGGACGCACCAATCAAACGACAGAACTCCTCCAAAACTGTGACGTGAATTGCGTGACCCTCTGTCTGAAACGGCCTAACGGGAGTGCTATGAATTCTGAATACATTCTCAATAATGTAGATTGTAGCCGCCTTCTTTAGCGGGAAGGAAGTTTAGCGAGGGGAATGGAAATGTGCCTTAGGAGAACCTATCGACAAATCATCAAGCCAGAATTGCCAGTCTTCCCCGCAGACAAAGGCAGACCGTAATGAAGTCTAAGGCAATGTGAGACCATGGTCGAGAAGGAATGGGAGCGGTCTGAGACGACCGGCAGGAGGAGAAGTTACCTGATTTAGTCTGCGCGTAGTCCGAACAGGCAGCCACGAAACGCGTGTCACGCTCCTGAGTCGGCCACCAAAAGCGCTGGCGAATAGACGCAAGAGTGCCTCGAACACCGGGATGACCCGCTAACTTGGCAGAGTGAGCCCACTGAAGAACAGCCAGACGAGTGGAAACAGGAACGAAAAGGAGGTTACTAGGACAAGCGCGCGGCGACGCAGTGTGCGTGAGTGCTTGCTTAACCTGTCTTTCAATTCCCCAGACTGTTAACCCGACAACACGCCCATAAGGAAGAATCCCTCGGGATCAGTAGAAGCCACAGAAGAACTAAACAGACGGGATAAGGCATCAGGCTTGGTGTTCTTGCTACCCGGACGGTAAGAAATCACAAACTCGAAACGAGCGAAAAACAACGCCCAACGAGCTTGACGGGCATTAAGTCGTTTGGCAGAACGGATGTACTCAAGGTTCTTATGGTCTGTCCAAACGACAAAAGGAACGGTCGCCCCTCCAACCACTGTCGCCATTCGCCTAGGGCTAAGCGGATGGCGAGCAGTTCACGGTTACCCACATCATAGTTGCGCTCAGATGGCGACAGGCGATGAGAAAAATAAGCGCAAGGATGAACCTTATCGTCAGACTGGGAGCGCTGGGATAGAATGGCTCCCACGCCTACCTCTGAAGCGCCAACCTCGACAATGAATTGTCTAGTGACGTCAGGAGTAACGAGGATAGGAGCGGACGTAAAACGTTCTTTTAGAAGATCAAAAGCTCCCTGGGCGGAACCGGACCACTTAAAACACGTCTTGACAGAAGTAAGAGCTGTGAGAGGGGCAGCAACTTGACCGAAATTACGAATGAAACGCCGATAGAAATTAGCGAAACCTAAGAAGCGCTGCAACTCGACACGTGACCTTGGAACGGGCCAATCACTGACAGCTTGGACCTTAGCGGAATCCATCTGAATGCCTTCAGCGGAAATAACGGAACCGAGAAAAGTAACGGAGGAGACATGAAAAGAGCACTTCTCAGCCTTTACGTAGAGACAATTCTCTAAAAGGCGCTGTAGAACACGTCGAACGTGCTGAACATGAATCTCGAGTGACGGAGAAAAAATCAGGATATCGTCAAGATAGACAAAAACAAAAATGTTCAGCATGTCTCTCAGAACATCATTAACTAATGCCTGAAAAACAGCTGGCGCATTGGCGAGACCGAACGGCAGAACCCGGTACTCAAAATGCCCTAACGGAGTATTAAACGCCGTTTCCACTCGTCCCCTCTCTGATGCGCACGAGATGGTAAGCGTTACACAAGGTCCAACTAGTAGGGTACCTGGCTCTCAGAAATCTCAAGGCTGATGACATAGGAAGCTGGATAACTATTCTTAACTGCTATGTCATTCAGCTCCGATAATCCACGCAGGGGCTATACCGTCCTTCTTCTTAACAAAAAGAACCCCGCCCCGGCCGGAGAAGAAGGCACCATGGTACCGCTCAAGAGACACAGACAACAATCCTCGAGCCTTACGTTCGGGAGCCGACAGAGGCGCAATGCTTTATGGCGGGTCCCTGGAAGGAGATCACTTACAATCATACGACCGGTGAGGAGGAAGGAGTTGGCTCGACCGACTGAAGACCGTAAGTGCAGATCATGATATTCCTCCGGCACTCCTGTCAAATCGCTCAGGTTCCTCCTGAGAAGTAGGGAGAGAAGAAAGCAGGAGGATGGCAGACATTAAACACTTCACATGACAAGAAACGTTCCAGGATAGGATAGAATTACTAGACCAATTAATAGAAGGATTATGACATACTAGCCAGGGATGACCCAAAACAACAGGTGTAAACGGTGAACGGAAAATCAAAAAAGAAATAGTCTCACTGTGGTTACCAGATACTGTGAGAGTTAAAGGTAGTGTCTCAAATTTGATACTGGGAAGATGACTACCATCTAAGGCAAACATGGGCGTAGGCCTGTCTAACGGTCTGAAAGGAATGTTATGTTTCCGAGCCCATGCTTCGTCCATGAAACAACCCTCAGCCCCAGAGTCAATCAAAGCACTGCATGTAGCACCCGAACCGGTCCAGCGTAGATGGACCGACATAGTAGTACAAGATCTAGATGAAGGGACCTGAGTAGTAGCGCTCACCAGTAGCCCTCCGCTTACTGATGGGCTCTGGCCTCTTACTGGACATGAAATAACAAAATGTCCAGCCACTCCGCAATAGAGGCACAGGCGGTTGGTGATCCTCTGTTCCCTCTCCTTATTCGAGATGCGAATCCCTCCCAGCTGCATGGGCTCAGTCTCAAAGCCAGAGGGAGATGGTTGCGATGCGGAGCAGGGAAACACCGTTGATGCGAGCTCTCTTCCACGAGCCCGGTGACGAAGATCTACCCGTCGTTCTATGCGGATGGCGAGAGCAATCAAGGAGTCCACATCTGAAGGAACCTCCCGGGAGAGAATCTCATCCTTAACCACTGCGTGGAGTCCCTCCAGAAAACGAGCGAGCAGCGCCGGCTCGTTCCACTCACTAGAGGCAGCAAGAGTGCGAAACTCAATGGAATAATCCGTTATGGACCGTTCACCTTGGCATAAGGAAGCCAGGGCCCTAGAAGCCTCCTCACCAAAAACTGAACGGTCAAAAACCCGAATCATCTCCTCTTTAAAGTTCTGGAATCTGTTAGAGCAATCAGCCCTTGCCTCCCAGATAGCTGTGCCCCATTCTCGAGCCCGGCCAGTAAGGAGTGAAATGACGAAAGCAACCCGAGCTTCTCTCTAGAGTATGTGTGGGGTTGGAGAGAGAACACAATCTCACACTGCGTGAGAAAGGAGCGGCACTCAGTGGGCTGCCCGGAGTAGCAAGGTGGGTTATTAACCCTGGGTTCAGGAGGCTCGGCAGGCCAGGGAGTAACAGGTGGCACGAGACGTAGACTCTGGAACTGTCCAGAGAGGTCGGAAACCTGAGCGGCCAGGTTCTCCACGGCATGGCGAGCAGCAGACAATTCCTGCTCGTGTCTGCCGAGCATGGCTCCTTGGATCTCGACGGCAGTGTAACGAGCGTCTGAAGTCGCTGGGTCCATTCTTTGGTCGGTTCCTTCTGTTATGCAGGTGAAGGAGGACCCAAACGCGACTTAACAGAAACAGAGTTTATTAATGCTCAAAACCGAATAACTGAAATCCTCTAGATAGTAGAGGGGAAAACAACTGGAGAAGCGGCCACAGACTGCAGGTCGCTTCGGTAGGCGCAGGCCGTAGTCAACTGAGACACCTGCTCACACGCAGCGTCTGAAGAAGGCACAAAACACGACAGGACAGGGTGATACACAATCACGGCAAAAAACACGACAGGACAGGGCGAAACGCAATAACAGCATGGAATACAAAACAAGGAACCGACGGAACAGGGACGGAACACAAAGGAATAAATAGGGAGTCTAATCAGGGAAAGGATCGGGAACAGGTGTGGGAATTAAATGATGATTAGGGGAATAGGAACAGCTGGGAGCAGGAACGGAACGACAGAGAGAAGAGAGAGCGAGAGAGTGAGAGAGGGAGGGGGAGAGAGAGGGATAGAACCAAACAAGACCAGCAGAGGGAAACGAATAGCATGGGGAGCACAGGGACAAGACATGACAATGAATGACAAACATGACA
>NW_025757902.1:0-5344 GCF_021184085.1 Oncorhynchus gorbuscha
CACACACACACACACACACACACACACACACACACACACACACACACACACACACACACACACACACACACACACACACACACACACACACACACACACACACTACTTAGACCAAAGGAATTACATCTTTGAAATGCAGTGGCCCATAGAAAGGCTATATTCTTAACAATAAACCACCTTAGTTTTGACTACCAGCGCCCTTCCTGGTGTTTCATTATGCTACTTTTTCAGTATTTACTGGGGGAAATGTTCAGTATTCAGGAAATATCCTTCATTCACGTTGTCATAAAGCTGTTGCCCTGTTAGTTCTAACAGTATCTGATGGGCAAATTAGATGGAATGTAACTCTTCACTTAATTACTCCTTCTCATGCTGCATGGCAAGTTGTCACTAACACATGCCCACTGAGGTGTGTTGATCCGGGGAGGCTGCAGCAGGCTTCACTGCATCCGGTGCAGGGGAGTGCACATTGCTGTTTGTCCAGTCAGGCTACAGCAGGCCCATCTCTCCGTCTCGGCATGACGCATCCCCTTGGAGAGGGTTGTGCACCTGCACACCTGGGACAACAGTGGCAGATACTTGGCATCCTGAACACTGCCTCGCCCAGAGGACAAAAAGTGTGAGACTAAATTAGTCTATTCTAAAACCTAGCATCTGTCATCATATAGCAACGGTGTATACTGGGAGTTGAGAGCAGAACCGCAGCCAAGCACTGGCACTAAGCCTTCAATCACACAAACAAGGGGGCAGACATATTTAGTACTAGTGTTCTAGTGATATAATATCAAAATGGATGCTTACCTTGATTTTAATCAAACATACACTCGTTCAGGGTCTGTTCAGAAACACTGATATAGGAAAAGTCACATCAGGTCACTCAGAATCCTGTCCGAGCCACAACACGACTATCTCTAGCTCTATTGTTCACCTGCTCAAGCAATAAGCGACTCTGTGTAAGAGTTGCTGTGGATGCTTTTCAGAATGCACTGGCCCCTGGAAGTGTTCCCATGGCAATACATCGGAGGTGAGGGATTATGGAGCATCTGATATTGTCTTCAGAATTCAAACGTGTTAATATAAAATAATAATATATGCCCATTTAGCAGACGCTTTTATCCAAAGCGACTTACAGTCATGTGCATACATTCTACGTATGGGTGGTCCATTGAACCCACTTCCCTGGCATTAAGCGCCATGCTCTACCAACTGAGCTACAGGGACCACCAAGCCTGCTGCAGCCTCCTGGACTTCTCGTTTCCCCCTTCTGGCTCTTTATTAATCCCATGCGCTAACATAGCTTTGATTTGATGCGTTACTCCATCCGAGTCTGTTCTTGTTCTTGATGAAAACTTCTGCTCTCAAGGTCATTAGAAGACATTGAGTGAGATGAAGCACTGGGGAGTGTGCATGTGAGCTCCTGAAAAAGTCAGTGGCCAAGAGGTGGCCATTGGTTAACCTCCCTGGAGAGGTAGTGGGTGCATGTTTTAGTTTCAGCTCTGCGCTAAACTGACCAAAATCTACTAAATCAGCTGCTCATTAGAACTTTGATTAATCAAATATCTCCATGAGGGTTGGCCATCCTTGGGTTAGATATTGAATTGTCCCTAGTATGTGTACCATTTACTGTTAGCATGGATACTAGCTAAATGCTGTTTTTGTATTGACTACGTTTTACCACAGACCCCAGTGCTTGGTGATGACGGGATACCCCAACTCCGTCGGCTCTGCTCCACCTGGTCCACGCCTTCACCAGAACGTGGGCCTGATGATCTGCGGCCATGTGCGCACGGTGAGTCGCCAGAGACTTTGCCTACCTGGAGACCATTTTTGCTCCAATCACATAACTGTACCATAGCACACAACAGGGCCATTTTGCTCCATTTCACAATGTTTCACTCTTATTTTATAGCATACCCTTAATCTTAGATTACTAATCTCAATGCAATGCTCAAGGCTTTGATTCTGTCAACCACCACATCCTCATCGGCAGACTCGACAGCCTTGGTTTCTCAAATGATTGCCTCGCCTGGTTCACCAACTACTTCTCTGATAGAGTTCAGTGTGTCAAATCGGAGGGTCTGCTGTCCGGACCTCTGGCAGTCTCTATGGGGTGCCACAGGGTTCAATTCTTGGACCGACTCTCTTCTCTGTATACATCAATGAGGTCGCTCTTGCTGCTGGTGAGTCTCTGATCCACCTCTACGCAGACGACACCATTCTGTGGCACTTCTGGCCCTTCTTTGACACTGTGTTAACAACCCTCCAGGCAAGCTTCAATGCTATACAACTCTCCTTCCGTGGCCTCCACTGCTCTAAATACAAGTAAAACTAAATCCATGCTCTTCAACCGATCGCTACCTGCAACTACCCGCCTGTCCAACATCACTACTCTGGACGGCTCTGACAGAATACGTGGACAACTACCAAATACTTAGGTGTCTGGTTGGACTGTAAACTCTCCTTCCAGACCCATATCAAACATCTCCAATCCAAAGTTAAATCTAGAATTGGCTTCCTATTTCGCAACAAAGCATCCTTCACTCATGCTGCCAAACATACCCTTGTAAAACTGACCATCCTACCAATCCTCGACTTTGGCGATGTCATTTACAAAATAGCCTCAATACCCTACTCAACAAATTGGATGCAGTCTATCACAGTGCAATCCGTTTTGTCACCAAAGCCCAATATACTACCCACCATTGCGACCTATACGCTCTCGTTAGCTGGCCCTCGCTTCATACACGTCGCCAAACCCACTGGCTCCATGTCATCTACAAGACCCTGCTAGGTAAAGTCCCCCTTATCTCAGCTCGCTGGTCACCATAGCATCTCCCACCTGTAACACACGCTCCAGCAGGTATATCTCTCTGGTCACCCCAAAACCAATTCTTTCTTTGGCCACTCTCCTTCCAGTTCTCTGCTGCCAGTGACTGGAACGAACTCAAAAATCTCTGAAACTGGAAACACTTATCTCCCTCACTAGCTTTAAGCACCAACTGTCAGAGCATCTTACAGATTACTGCACCTGTATATAGCCCACCTATAATTTGTGAAACAACTACCTCTTTCCCAACTGTATTTAATTTATTTTTTATTTTTGCTCCTTTATATTATTTTATGTCTTTATTGTTTTTATTGTTTTATTTTTATGCACATTCTTCCATTGCAAAACTACCATTCAGTGTTTTACTTGCTATATTGTATTTACTTTGCCACCATGGCCTTTTTTGCCTTTACCTCCCTTCTCACCTCATTTGCTCACATTGTATATAGACTTGTTTATACTGTATTATTGACTGTATGTTTGTTTTACTCCATGTGTAACTCTGTGTCGTTGTATCTGTCGAACTGCTTTGCTTTATCTTGGCCAGGTCGCAATTGTAAATGAGAACTTGTTCTCAACTTGCCTACCTGGTTAAATAAAGGTGAAATGAAATAAAATAAAAATAAATAATTACTTCTAGTTAACTACCGGTGACTAAGGGCTTTATTGACTCCCATTAGAACCAATTTGCGGGAAACAGAACACAGTGGCTGCCCTATTGTTTTGAACCTTGTTGGTTGTGTTGCTCATATTAATCCCGTTTACTTTCAAATCCACATTTCATGTTGATTGAGTCGTTGCTCCCAATTAGCGATTGTTTTTTTTCCCATTTTTTTCATGACTATTAGCAACTTTTTCCCCCATCTAAATCCCTCATGTGTGCGTTACCTGGGGGCAATAAAATGAGCGTTCCATTAAAGCGGTGTGGGACTGGAGAAATGTAATCGTCCCTGCGCTGTGCCCACAACGCTCTCTCTTTCTCTCTCATAAACACACACACTCTCACTTTCTCTATTCTTCCATTAACACTGGCAAAAAAGAGTGAGTGCTCCGACACCAGCCAATGGTAAAAATGGGCTGCTTTTTACGCTAAAGCCCCTCTCTCTGTAGACTCCATGACCTTTTAAGGCTGTTTGAATGGGGGCTTCTTCCAGGAAAACTTAAGCTCCTTTGACGGTAACTGGTACTGTAAATATATCCTCCACCTGTGATTTTGACTGTGCAAGGTGGAACTACATCTACGTTTGTTAATGAGTTGCTAAATGCTACACTTGGCCTTTAGCGTGACTGTTCTCATCTATGTGTGTGTGTTCTGTCCACAGGGCTCCAGAAGACCCAACTTCAAAGAGCTGTCCAACGACCAGACGCGCTACCAGCGCTGGCTGCTGAAAAACGAGACCAAGGCTTTCTACACCCCTGTGTTTGCCGACGACATGAGACAGGGCACCCAGTATCTGTTACAGGTGAGAACAGACAAACACTGCAATTGGTGGAAGCGGTAGGATCTGCTGTAGTTTTTTTTTTTACACGTACAACATTTTTGTTCTATATAAACTCAGCAGAAAACGAAACGTCCCTTTTTCAGGACCCTGTCTTTCAAAGATAATTCGTAAAAAGCCACAGATCTTCATTATAAAGGGTTTAAATACTGTTTCCCATGCTTGTTTAATGAACCATAAACAATTAATGAACATGCACTAAAACAGCTTACAGACAGTAGGCAATTAAGGTCACAGTTATGAAAACGTAGGACACTAAAGAGGACTTTCTACAGACTGTTAAACACCAAAAGCAAGATGCCCAGGGTCCCTGCTCATCTGCGTGAACGTGACTTAAGCATGCTGCAAGGAGGCATGAGGACTGCAGATCCCCGGGACCACCCATACGTGGAATGTATGCACACATGACTGTAAGTCGCTTTGGATAAAAGCGTCTGCTAAATGGCATATATTATTATATTATTATTATATATTATTATATTATTATATTATGTGGCCAGGGCAATACACTGCAATATCCGTACTGCGAGACGCCTAAGACAGCACTACAGGGAAACAGGACGGACAGCTGATCATCCTCGCAGTGGCAGACCACGTGTAACAACTCCTGCACAGGATCGGTACATCCGAACAGCACACCTGCGGGACAGGTACAGGATGGCAACAACAACTGCCCGAGTTACACCAGGAACACACAATCCCTCCATCAGTGCTCAGACTGTCTGCAATAGGCAGAGGCTGGACTGAGGGCTTGTAGGCTTGTTGTAAGGCAGGTCCTCAACAGACATCACTGGCAACAATGTCATCTATGGGCACAAACCCACCATTGCTGGACCAGACAGGACTGGCAAAAAGTGCTCTTGACTGACGAGTTGCGGTCTTGTCTCACCAGGGTGATGGTCGGATTCGCGTTCATCGTCGAAGGAATGACGTTACACCGAGACCTGTGACTCTGGGAGTGAGATCGATTTGGAGGTGGAGGGTCCGTCATGGTCTGGGGCGGTGTGTCACAGCATCA
>NW_025757903.1:0-5344 GCF_021184085.1 Oncorhynchus gorbuscha
CTGGCTGATCCTTTCAGTCCTAACTCTGGTATGTGTTCATAAAGGTCTGGCTGATCCTTTCAGTCCTAGCTCTGAGTATGTGTTCATAAGGTCTGGCTGATCCTTTCAGTCCCTGGCTCTGGCATGTGTTCATAAGGTCTGGCTGATCCTTTCAGTCCTAACTCCTGGTATGTGTTCATAAGGTCTGGCTGATCCTTTCAGTCCTAACTCTGGTATGTGTTCATAGGTCTGGCTGATCCTTTCAGTCCTAACTCTGGTATGTGTTCATAGGTCTGGCTGATCCTTTCAGTCCTAACTCTGAGTATGTGTTCATAAGGTCTGGCTGATCCTTTTCAGTCCTAACTCTGGTATGTGTTCATAAGGTCTGGCTGATCCTTTCAGTCCTAACTCTGGTATGTGTTCATAAGGTCTGGCTGATCCTTTCAGTCCTAACTCTGGTATGTGTTCATAAGGTCTGGCTGATCCTTTCAGTCCTAACTCTGGTATGTGTTCATAAGGTCTGGCTGATCCTTTCAGTCCTAACTCTGGTATGTGTTCATAAGGTCTGGCTGATCCTTTCAGTCCTAACTCTGGTATGTGTTCATAAGGTCTGGCTGATCCTTTCAGTCCTAACTCTGGTATGTGTTCATAAGGTCTGGCTGATCCTTTCAGTCCTAACTCTGGTATGTGTTCATAAGGTCTGGCTGATCCTTTCAGTCCTAACTCTGGTATGTGTTCATAAGGTCTGGCTGATCCTTTCAGTCCTAACTCTGGTATGTGTTCATAAGGTCTGGCTGATCCTTTCAGTCCTAACTCTGGTATGTGTTCATAAGGTCTGGCTGATCCTTTCAGTCCTAACTCTGGTATGTGTTCATAAGGTCTGGCTGATCCTTTCAGTCCTAACTCTGGTATGTGTTCATAAGGTCTGGCTGATCCTTTCAGTCCTAACTCTGGTATGTGTTCATAAGGTCTGGCTGATCCTTTCAGTCCTAACTCTGGTATGTGTTCATAAGGTCTGGCTGATCCTTTCAGTCCTAACTCTGGTATGTGTTCATAAGGTCTGGCTGATCCTTTCAGTCCTAACTCTGGTATGTGTTCATAAGGTCTGGCTGATCCTTTCAGTCCTAACTCTGGTATGTGTTCATAAGGTCTGGCTGATCCTTTCAGTCCTAACTCTGGTATGTGTTCATAAGGTCTGGCTGATCCTTTCAGTCCTAACTCTGGTATGTGTTCATAAGGTCTGGCTGATCCTTTCAGTCCTAACTCTGGTATGTGTTCATAAGGTCTGGCTGATCCTTTCAGTCCTAACTCTGGTATGTGTTCATAAGGTCTGGCTGATCCTTTCAGTCCTAACTCTGGTATGTGTTCATAAGGTCTGGCTGATCCTTTCAGTCCTAACTCTGGTATGTGTTCATAAGGTCTGGCTGATCCTTTCAGTCCTAACTCTGGTATGTGTTCATAAGGTCTGGCTGATCCTTTCAGTCCTAACTCTGGTATGTGTTCATAAGGTCTGGCTGATCCTTTCAGTCCTAACTCTGGTATGTGTTCATAAGGTCTGGCTGATCCTTTCAGTCCTAACTCTGGTATGTGTTCATAAGGTCTGGCTGATCCTTTCAGTCCCTAACTCTGGTAGCCGTGTTCATAAGGTCTGGCTGATCCTTTCAGTCCCTAACTCTGGTATGTGTTCATAAGGTCTGGCTGATCCTTTCAGTCCTAACTTCAGTATGTGTTCATAGGTCTGGCTGATCCTTTCAGTCCTAACTCTGGTATGTGTTCATAAGGTCTGGCTGATCCTTTCAGTCCTAACTCTGGTATGTGTTCATAAGGTCTGGCTGATCCTTTCCAGTCCCTAACTCTGTGTTATGGTGTTCATAGCCTTCTGGTATGTGTCTGGTCTGGATCCTTTCAGTCCCTAACTCTGGTATGTGTTCATAAGGTCTGGCTGATCCTTTCAGTCCTAACTCTGGTATGTGTTCATAAGGTCTGGCTGATCCTTTCAGTCCTAACTCTGGTATGTGTTCATAAGGTCTGGCTGATCCTTTCAGTCCTAACTCTGAGTATGTGTTCATAAGGTCTGGCTGATCCTTTCAGTCCTAACTCTGAGTATGTGTTCATAAGGTCTGGCTGATCCTTTCAGTCCTAACTCTGGTATGTGTTCATAGGTCTGGCTGATCCTTTCAGTCCTAACTCTGGTATGTGTTCATAAGGTCTGGCTGCTGATCTCTTTCAGTCCTAACTCTGGTATGTGTTCATAAGGTCTGGCTGATCCTTTCAGTCCTAACTCTGGTATGTGTTCATAAGGTCTGGCTGATCCTTTCAGTCCTAACTCTGGTATGTGTTCATAACTCTGGTATGTGTTCATAAGGTCTGGCTGATCCTTTCAGTCCTAACTCTGGTATGTGTTCATAAGGTCTGGCTGATCCTTTCAGTCCTAACTCTGGTATGTGTTCATAAGGTCTGGCTGATCCTTTCAGTCCTAACTCTGGTATGTGTTCATAAGGTCTGGCTGATGTGTTCATGAGTCTTTCCTTTCAGTCCTAACTCTGGTATGTGTTCATAAGGTCTGGCTGATCCTTTCAGTCCTAACTCTGAGTATGTGTTCATAGGTCTGGCTGATCCTTTCAGTCCTAACTCTGGTATGTGTTCATAAGGTCTGGCTGATCCTTTCAGTCCCTAACTCTGGTATGTGTTCATAAGGTCTGGCTGGTCCTTTCAGTCCTAACTCTGGTATGTGTTCATAGGTCTGGCTGATCCTTTCAGTCCTAACTCTGGTATGTGTTCATAAGGTCTGGCTGATCCTTTCCAGTCCTAACTCTGGTAGCACATGTGTTCATAAGGTCTGGCTGATCCTTTCCAGTGCCTTTCTGGTATGTGTTCATAAGGTCTGGCTGATCCTTTCAGTCCTAATTCTGGTATGTGTTCATAAGGTCTGGCTGATCCTTTCAGTCCTAACTCTGGTGTGTGTTCGTAGGTGTCGTCCAGTAGGAGACGGAGGACCGGCTCATAAGGGACCTCAGCGTACAGACTGTTAGCTACGTCTTCCTCTTCCTGTGGTGATGATGTCATGGATGATGTCATGGGTCCTTCCTGGTCCCTGGGTATACCTGCCAGTTGATACACGAGGGCAGGTATGGGGCTGTTACATAGATGTTCCAGACTGTGGCTGATTATTGGAGGTCTCATGGAGGTATCCTTGTGGTAGCTCTGGTCCAGAAGGGAAGGTCCAGATGGGTAGCTCTGGTCCAGAAGGGAAGGGCTAGTGGTCCGTTTAGTGGGGTTGGGAGAGAGTCTTGGGGGAGTAAAAGAAGGTGCGCTCAGCCTGTAGGAGTTATTGGCCCCCTCCTCTGAGTCAGGATCCAGGTCCAGGAGAGGCAGAGACTTACTCTTGCAGTCCAGCAGGCTGAGTAGCTCTGAGTAGACTGTGCCTGGGTCTGGTCCAGGGGCTGAGGCAGGGCCTGGGGCTCCAGTTTTACCACTGGGGATGCCCCCCTTCTGAGGAGGGGTTTGATGTTGGGCTACAGGACCCAGGCCTTCAGCCCTTCCTTCTGGAGCTCTGGGTAGACCCTCCATGCTCCTGGGTTGGGGATTCATGGCCTTGTGCTTCTCCAGCTGGGCATACAACGCCCTTCGCTGAGCACTACCCTGGTGGTAATCCAGGGAACTGCTCTTCAAAGGACCGGCTCTTCTAAGCACAGGTGGGACTCTAGGTACAGGTGGTACTCTAGGCACAGGTGGTACTCTAGGTACAGTTGGCACAGAGGGTTCTTCCTGGTTAGAGAGACATGAGGAAGTGATTTGGTTACACTCTCTGATCAACTTTGAATCTTTTTTTTGCAATCGCCAGCAAGTAATCAAAACAAATGGTAGTCCTGAGTTTTACAAAGAGGCCCTTTGACTTGCCATCTGTTAGTTGAATGTTCCACCAACCCCCCTATAAAGCTGTAGTGTTTGTACGCTACAAGAAACCAAATGCAATAGGACTGTAGTTTATGTGTGAACATTTTGATGAGCAAACTCACAGTCCTATTGCAGCGGGTTGCCTTACAATCGTACCCCGAATAAACATGTTATTTGTACACTGACCTCTGGTTTCCTGCTGCTTTTGGGAGGCAGTGTGGGAGGAGGAAGGTGCACCTCGGCGTGGTCGCTAGGACTAACCCTGCGCCAGTCACCCTGTTGGTCACTCTGTGCGTCCCACAGGCTCCTCACAGCTCTCACACTGACCCCCGGCTTCTCTCTGAGGTTGACTTTGATGACGTCATAGACTTCTACTCTGGAAGACTGAAATAGCACGACATCATCAATTTTACTAACAGGTACAGTGCACACCACCATTATAACTGACCATGTATTTACTGATATACTGTATTCTGTGAACACCACCATTATAACTGACCAGATGTATTTACTGATATACTGTATTCAGTGCACACCACCATTATAACTGACCAGATGTATTTACTGATATACTGTATTCTGTGAACACTGCTATTATAACTGACCAGATGTATTTACTGATATACTGTATTCTGTGCACACCACCATTATAACTGACCATGTATTTACTGATATACTGTTTTCTGTGAACACCACCATTATAACTCACCATGTATTTACTGATATACTGTATTCTGTGAACACCACCATTATAACTGACCAGATGTATTTACTGATATAATGTATTCTGTGAACACTACCATTATAACTGACCAGATGTATTTACTGATATACTGTATTCTGTGCACACCACCATTATAACTGACCAGATGTATTTACTGATATACTGTATTCTGTGAACACTACTATTATAACTGACCAGATGTATTTACTGATATACTGTATTCTGTGAACACCACCATTATAACTGACCATGTATTTACTGATATACTGTATTCTGTGCACACCACCATTATAACTGACCATGTATTTACTGATATACTGTATTCTGTGCACACCACCATTATAACTGACCAGATGTATTTACTGATATACTGTATTCTGTGCACACCACCATTATAACTGACCATGTATTTACTGATATACTGTATTCTGTGAACACCACCATTATAACTGACCAGATGTATTTACTGATATACTGTATTCTGTGAACACTACCATTATAACTGACCAGATGTATTTACTGATATACTGTATTCAGTGCACACCACCATTATAACTGACCATGTATTTACTGATATACTGTATTCTGTGCACACCACCATTATAACTGACCATGTATTTACTGATATACTGTATTCTGTGAACACTACCATTATAACTGACCAGATGTATTTACTGATATAATGTATTCTGTGAACACTACCATTATAACTGACCATGTATTTACTGATATACTGTATTCTGT
>NW_025757904.1:0-5343 GCF_021184085.1 Oncorhynchus gorbuscha
TGTCATGTTTTGTCATTTATTATCATGTCTTGTCCCTGTGCTTCCCATTCTATTCGTTTCCCTCTGCTGGTCTTATTAGGTTCTTTCCCTCTTTCTATCCCTCTCTCTCCCCTCCCTCTCTCACTCTCTCGCTCTCTCTTCTCTCTATCGTTCCGTTCCTGCTCCCAGCTGTTCCTATTCCCCTAATCATCATTTAGTCTTCCCACACCTGTTCCCGATCCTTTTCCCTGATTAGAGTCCCTATTTCTCTCCTTGTTTCCCGTACCTGCCCTGTCGGATCCTCATTTATATTCACCGTGCTGTGTCTATGTTTTGCCCTGTCGTGTCGTGTTTCCCTCAGATGCTGCGTGGTGAGCAGGTGTCTGAGTCTGCTAGGTTCAAGTGCCTTCCCGAGGCAACCTGCAGTTCTCGATCAAGTCTCCAGTCTGTTCTTGTCTTTACGTGTAGTATTATGCTTTTTGTTTTGTAAAGTTTATTCTGGATTAAATACTCTGTTTTCGCCAAGTCGCTTTTGGGTCCTCATTCACCAGCATGACAGAAGGATCCGACCGAGGAATGGACCCAGCGACTACAGACGCTCGTAACACTGCCGTCGAGATCCAAGGAGCCATGCTCGGCAGACACGAGCAGGAATTGTCTGCTGCTCGCCATGCCGTGGAGAGCCTGGCCGCTCAGGTTTCCGACCTCTCTGGACAGTTCCAGAGTCTTCGTCTCGTGCCACCTGTTACTTCCTGGCCTGCCGAGCCTCCAGAACCTAGGGTTAATAACCCACCTTGCTACTCCGGGCAGCCCACTGAGTGCCGCTCCTTTCTCACCCAGTGTGAGATTGTGTTCTCTCTCCAACCCAACACATACTCTAGAAGAGAGCTCGGGTTGCTTACGTCATTTCACTCCTTACTGGCCGGGCCCGAGAGTGGGGCACAGCTATCTGGGAGGCAAGGGCTGATTGTTCTAACAATTACCAGAACTTTAAAGAGGAGATGATTCGGGTTTTTGACCGTTCAGTTTTTGGTGGGGAGGCTTCTAGGGTCCTGGCTTCCCTATGCCAAGGTGATCGATCCATAACGGATTACTCTATAGAGTTTCGTACTCTTGCTGCCTCTAGTGACTGGAACGAGCCGGCGCTGCTCGCTCGTTTTCTGGAGGGACTCCACACAGTGGTCAAAGATGAGATTCTCTCTCGGGAGGTTCCTTCCAGTGTGGACTCTTTGATTGCTCTCGCCATCCGCATAGAACGACGGGTAGATCTTCGTCACCAGGCTCGTGGAAGAGAGCTCGCATCAACGGTGTTTCCCTGCTCCGCATCGCAACCATCTCCCTCCTCTGGCTCTGAGACTGAGCCCATGCAGCTGGGAGGGATTCGCATCTCGACTAAGGAGAGGGAACGGAGGATCACCAACCGCCTGTGCCTCTATTGCGGATTTGATGGACATTTTGTTAATTCATGTCCAGTAAGAGGCCAGAGCCCATCAGTAAGCGGAGGGCTACTGGTGAGCGCTACTACTCAGGTCTCTTCATCTAGATCTTGTACTACTATGTCGGTCCATCTACGCTGGACCGGTTCGGGTGCTACATGCAGTGCCTTGATTGACTCTGGGGCTGAGGGTTGTTTCATGGACGAAGCATGGGTTCGGAAACATAACATTCCTTTCAGACAGTTAGACAAGCCTACGCCCATGTTTGCCTTAGATGGTAGTCATCTTCCCAGTATCAGATTTGAGACACTACCTTTAACTCTCACAGTATCTGGTAACCACAGTGAGACTATTTCTTTTTGATTTTTCGTTCACCTTTCACACCTGTTGTTTTGGGTCATCCCTGGCTAGTATGTCATAATCCTTCTATTAATTGGTCTTGTAATTCTATCCTATCCTGGAACGTATCTTGTCATGTGAAGTGCTTAATGTCTGCCATCCCTCCCATTTCTTCTGTCCCCACTTCTCAGGAGGAACCTGGCGATTTGACAGGAGTGCCGGAGGAATATCATGATCTGCGCACGGTCTTCAGTCGGTCCCGAGCCAACTCCCTTCCTCCTCACCGGTCGTATGATTGTAGTATTGATCTCCTTCCGGGGACCACTCCTCCTCGGGGTAGACTATACTCTCTGTCGGCTCCCGAACGTAAGGCTCTCGAGGATTATTTATCTGTGTCTCTTGACGCCGGTACCATAGTGCCTTCTTCCTCTCCGGCCGGGGCGGGGTTCTTTTTGTTAAGAAGAAGGACGGTACTCTGCGCCCCTGCGTGGATTATCGAGGGCTGAATGACATAACGGTTAAGAATCGTTATCCGCTTCCCCTTATGTCATCAGCCTTCGAGATTCTGCAGGGAGCCAGGTGCTTTACTAAGTTGGACCTTCGTAACGCTTACCATCTCGTGCGCATCAGAGAGGGGGACGAGTGGAAAACGGCGTTTAACACTCCGTTAGGGCATTTTGAGTACCGGGTTCTGCCGTTTGGTCTCGCCAATGCGCCAGCTGTTTTTCAGGCATTAGTTAATGATGTTCTGAGAGACATGCTGAACATCTTTGTTTTTGTCTATCTTGACGATATCCTGATTTTTTCACCGTCACTCGAGATTCATGTTCAGCACGTTCGACGTGTTCTACAGCGCCTTTTAGAGAATTGTCTCTACGTAAAGGCTGAGAAGTGCTCTTTTCATGTCTCCTCCGTTACTTTTCTCGGTTCCGTTATTTCCGCTGAAGGCATTCAGATGGATTCCGCTAAGGTCCAAGCTGTCAGTGATTGGCCCGTTCCAAGGTCACGTGTCGAGTTGCAGCGCTTTTTAGGTTTCGCTAATTTCTATCGGCGTTTCATTCGTAATTTCGGTCAAGTTGCTGCCCCTCTCACAGCTCTTACTTCTGTCAAGACGTGTTTTAAGTGGTCCGGTTCCGCCCAGGGAGCTTTTGATCTTCTAAAAGAACGTTTTACGTCCGCTCCTATCCTCGTTACTCCTGACGTCACTAGACAATTCATTGTCGAGGTTGGCGCTTCAGAGGTAGGCGTGGGAGCCATTCTATCCCAGCGCTTCCAGTCTGACGATAAGGTTCATCCTTGCGCTTATTTTTCTCATCGCCTGTCGCCATCTGAGCGCAACTATGATGTGGGTAACCGTGAACTGCTCGCCATCCGCTTAGCCCTAGGCGAATGGCGACAGTGGTTGGAGGGGCGACCGTTCCTTTTGTCGTTTGGACAGACCATAAGAACCTTGAGTACATCCGTTCTGCCAAGCGACTTAATGCCCGTCAAGCTCGTTGGGCGTTGTTTTTCGCTCGTTTCGAGTTTGTGATTTCTTACCGTCCGGGTAGCAAGAACACCAAGCCTGATGCCTTATCCCGTCTGTTTAGTTCTTCTGTGGCTTCTACTGATCCCGAGGGATTCTTCCTTATGGGCGTGTTGTCGGGTTGACAGTCTGGGGAATTGAAAGACAGGTTAAGCAAGCACTCACGCACACTGCGTCGCCGCGCGCTTGTCCTAGTAACCTCCTTTTCGTTCCTGTTTCCACTCGTCTGGCTGTTCTTCAGTGGGCTCACTCTGCCAAGTTAGCTGGTCATCCCGGTGTTCGAGGCACTCTTGCGTCTATTCGCCAGCGCTTTTGGTGGCCGACTCAGGAGCGTGACACGCGCCGTTTCGTGGCTGCTTGTTCGGACTGCGCGCAGACTAAGTCGGGTAACTCTCCTCCTGCCGGTCGTCTCAGACCGCTCCCCATTCCTTCTCGACCATGGTCTCACATCGCCCTAGACTTCATTACCGGTCTGCCTTTGTCTGCGGGGAAGACTGTGATTCTTACGGTTGTCGATAGGTTCTCTAAGGCGGCACATTTCATTCCCTCGCTAAACTTCCTTCCGCTAAGGAGACGGCACAAATCATTATCGAGAATGTGTTCAGAATTCATGGCCTCCCGTTAGACGCCGTTTCAGACAGAGGCCCGCAATTCACGTCACAGTTTTGGAGGGAGTTCTGTCGTTTGATTGGTGCGTCCGTCAGTCTCTCTTCCGGGTTTCATCCCCAGTCTAACGGTCAAGCAGAGAGGGCCAATCAGACGATTGGTCGCATACTACGCAGCCTTTCTTTCAGAAACCCTGCGTCTTGGGCAGAACAGCTCCCCTGGGCAGAATACGCTCACAACTCGCTTCCTTCGTCTGCTACCGGGTTATCTCCGTTTCAGAGTAGTCTGGGTTACCAGCCTCCTCTATTCTCTTCCCAGCTTGCCGAGTCCAGCGTTCCCTCCGCTCAAGCGTTTGTCCAACGTTGTGAGCGCACCTGGAAGGAGGGTGAGGTCTGCACTTTGCCGCTACAGGGCACAGACTGTGAGAGCCGCCAATAAACGCAGGATTAAGAGTCCTAGGTATTGTTGCGGCCAGAGAGTGTGGCTTTCCACTCGCAACCTTCCTCTTACGACAGCTTCTCGTAAGTTGACTCCGCGGTTCATTGGTCCGTTCCGTGTCTCCCAGGTCGTCAATCCTGTCGCTGTGCGACTGCTTCTTCCGCGACATCTTCGTCGCGTCCATCCTGTCTTCCATGTCTCCTGTGTTAAGCCCTTTCTTCGCACCCCCGTTCGTCTTCCCTCCCCCTCCCGTCCTTGTCGAGAGCGCACCTATTTACAAGGTACATAAGATCATGGACATGCGTTCTCGGGGACGGGGTCACCAATACTTAGTGGATTGGGAGGGTTACGGTCCTGAGGAGAGGAGTTGGGTTCCGTCTCGGGACGTGCTGGACCGTTCACTCATTGATGATTTCCTCCGTTGCCGCCAGGATTCCTCCTCGAGTGCGCCAGGAGGCGCTCGGTGAGTGGGGGGGTACTGTCATGTTTTGTCATTAATTATCATGTCTTGTCCCTGTGCTTCCCATTCTATTAGTTTCCCTCTGCTGGTCTTATTAGGTTCTTTCCCTCTTTCTATCCCTCTCTCTCCCCCTCCCTCTCTCACTCTCTCGCTCTCTCTTCTCTCTATCGTTCCGTTCCTGCTCCCAGCTGTTCCTATTCCCCTAATCATCATTTAGTCTTCCCACACCTGTTCCCGATCCTTTTCCCTGATTAGAGTCCCTATTTCTCTCCTTGTTTCCCGTACCTGCCCTGTCGGATCCTCATTTATATTCACCGTGCTGTGTCTATGTTTTGCCCTGTCGTGTCGTGTTTCCCTCAGATGCTGCGTGGTGAGCAGGTGTCTGAGTCTGCTAGGTTCAAGTGCCTTCCCGAGGCAACCTGCAGTTCTCGATCAAGTCTCCAGTCTGTTCTTGTCTTTACGTGTAGTATTATGCTTTTTGTTTTGTAAAGTTTATTCTGGATTAAATACTCTGTTTTCGCCAAGTCGCTTTTGGGTCCTCATTCACCAGCATGACAATA
>NW_025757905.1:0-5343 GCF_021184085.1 Oncorhynchus gorbuscha
TGTCATGCAGGTGAATGAGGACCCAAAAGCGACTTGGCGAAAACAGAGTATTTAATCCAGAATAAACTTTACAAAACAAAAAGCATAATACTACACGTAAAGACGAGAACGGACTGGAGACTTGATCGAGAACTGCAGGTTGCCTCGGGAAGGCACTTGAACCTAGCAGACTCAGACACCTGCTCACCACGCAGCATCTGAGGGAAACACGACACGACAGGGCAAAACATAGACACAGCACGGTGAATTATAAATGAGGATCCGACAGGGCAGGTACGGGAAACAAGGAGTGAAATAGGGACTCTAATCAGGGAAAAGGATCGGGAACAGGTGTGGGAAGACTAAATGATGATTAGGGGAATAGGAACAGCTGGGAGCAGGAACGGAACGATAGAGAGAAGAGAGAGCGAGAGAGTGAGAGAGGGAGGGGGAGAGAGAGGGATAGAAAGAGGGAAAGAACCTAATAAGACCAGCAGAGGGAAACGAATAGAATGGGAAGCACAGGGACAAGACAAGATAATAAATGACAAAACATGACAGTACCCCCCCACTCACCGAGCGCCTCCTGGCGCACTCGAGGAGGAATCCTGGCGGCAACGGAGGAAATCATCAATGAGTGAACGGTCCAGCACGTCCCGAGACGGAACCCAACTCCTCTCCTCAGGACCGTAACCCTCCCAATCCACTAAGTATTGGTGACCCCGTCCCCGAGAACGCATGTCCATGATCTTATGTACCTTGTAAATAGGTGCGCTCTCGACAAGGACGGGAGGGGGGAGGGAAGACGAACGGGGGTGCGAAGAAAGGGCTTAACACAGGAGACATGGAAGACAGGATGGACGCGACGAAGATGTCGCGGAAGAAGCAGTCGCACAGCGACAGGATTGACGACCTGGGAGACACGGAACGGACCAATGAACCGCGGAGTCAACTTACGAGAAGCTGTCGTAAGAGGAAGGTTGCGAGTGGAAAGCCACACTCTCTGGCCGCAACAATACCTAGGACTCTTAATCCTGCGTTTATTGGCGGCTCTCACAGTCTGTGCCCTGTAGCGGCAAAGTGCAGACCTCACCCTCCTCCAGGTGCGCTCACAACGTTGGACAAACGCTTGAGCGGAGGGAACGCTGGACTCGGCAAGCTGGGAAGAGAATAGAGGAGGCTGATAACCCAGACTACTCTGAAACGGAGATAACCCGGTAGCAGACGAAGGAAGCGAGTTGTGAGCGTATTCTGCCCAGGGGAGCTGTTCTGCCCAAGACGCAGGGTTTCTGAAAGAAAGGCTGCGTAGTATGCGACCAATCGTCTGATTGGCCCTCTCTGCTTGACCGTTAGACTGGGGATGAAACCCGGAAGAGAGACTGACGGACGCACCAATCAAACGACAGAACTCCCTCCAAAACTGTGACGTGAATTGCGGGCCTCTGTCTGAAACGGCGTCTAACGGGAGGCCATGAATTCTGAACACATTCTCGATAATGATTTGTGCCGTCTCCTTAGCGGAAGGAAGTTTAGCGAGGGGAATGAAATGTGCCGCCTTAGAGAACCTATCGACAACCGTAAGAATCACAGTCTTCCCGCAGACAAAGGCAGACCGGTAATGAAGTCTAGGGCGATGTGAGACCATGGTCGAGAAGGAATGGGAGCGGTCTGAGACGACCGGCAGGAGGAGAGTTACCCGACTTAGTCTGCGCGCAGTCCGAACAAGCAGCCACGAAACGGCGCGTGTCACGCTCCTGAGTCGGCCACCAAAAGCGCTGGCGAATAGACGCAAGAGTGCCTCGAACACCGGGATGACCAGCTAACTTGGCAGAGTGAGCCCACTGAAGAACAGCCAGACGAGTGGAAACAGGAACGAAAAGGAGGTTACTAGGACAAGCGCGCGGCGACGCAGTGTGCGTGAGTGCTTGCTTAACCTGTCTTTCAATTCCCCAGACTGTCAACCCGACAACACGCCCATAAGGAAGAATCCCCTCGGGATCAGTAGAAGCCACAGAAGAACTAAACAGACGGGATAAGGCATCAGGCTTGGTGTTCTTGCTACCCGGACGGTAAGAAATCACAAACTCGAAACGAGCGAAAAACAACGCCCAACGAGCTTGACGGGCATTAAGTCGTTTGGCAGAACGGATGTACTCAAGGTTCTTATGGTCTGTCCAAACGACAAAAGGAACGGTCGCCCCTCCAACCACTGTCGCCATTCGCCTAGGGCTAAGCGGATGGCGAGCAGTTCACGGTTACCCACATCATAGTTGCGCTCAGATGGCGACAGGCGATGAGAAAAATAAGCGCAAGGATGAACCTTATCGTCAGACTGGAAGCGCTGGGATAGAATGGCTCCCACGCCTACCTCTGAAGCGCCAACCTCGACAATGAATTGTCTAGTGACGTCAGGAGTAACGAGGATAGGAGCGGACGTAAAACGTTCTTTTAGAAGATCAAAAGCTCCCTGGGCGGAACCGGACCACTTAAAACACGTCTTGACAGAAGTAAGAGCTGTGAGAGGGGCAGCAACTTGACCGAAATTACGAATGAAACGCCGATAGAAATTAGCGAAACCTAAAAGCGCTGCAACTCGACACGTGACCTTGGAACGGGCCAATCACTGACAGCTTGGACCTTAGCGGAATCCATCTGAATGCCTTCAGCGGAAATAACGGAACCGAGAAAAGTAACGGAGGAGACATGAAAAGAGCACTTCTCAGCCTTTACGTAGAGACAATTCTCTAAAAGGCGCTGTAGAACACGTCGAACGTGCTGAACATGAATCTCGAGTGACGGTGAAAAAATCAGGATATCGTCAAGATAGACAAAAACAAAGATGTTCAGCATGTCTCTCAGAACATCATTAACTAATGCCTGAAAAACAGCTGGCGCATTGGCGAGACCAAACGGCAGAACCCGGTACTCAAAATGCCCTAACGGAGTGTTAAACGCCGTTTTCCACTCGTCCCCCTCTCTGATGCGCACGAGATGGTAAGCGTTACGAAGGTCCAACTTAGTAAAGCACCTGGCTCCCTGCAGAATCTCGAAGGCTGATGACATAAGGGGAAGCGGATAACGATTCTTAACCGTTATGTCATTCAGCCCTCGATAATCCACGCAGGGGCGCAGAGTACCGTCCTTCTTCTTAACAAAAAGAACCCCGCCCCGGCCGGAGAGGAAGAAGGCACTATGGTACCGGCGTCAAGAGACACAGATAAATAATCCTCGAGAGCCTTACGTTCGGGAGCCGACAGAGAGTATAGTCTACCCCGAGGAGGAGTGGTCCCCGGAAGGAGATCAATACTACAATCATACGACCGGTGAGGAGGAAGGGAGTTGGCTCGGGACCGACTGAAGACCGTGCGCAGATCATGATATTCCTCCGGCACTCCTGTCAAATCGCCAGGTTCCTCCTGAGAAGTGGGGACAGAAGAAATGGGAGGGATGGCAGACATTAAGCACTTCACATGACAAGATACGTTCCAGGATAGGATAGAATTACAAGACCAATTAATAGAAGGATTATGACATACTAGCCAGGGATGACCCAAAACAACAGGTGTGAAAGGTGAACGAAAAATCAAAAAAGAAATAGTCTCACTGTGGTTACCAGATACTGTGAGAGTTAAAGGTAGTGTCTCAAATCTGATACTGGGAAGATGACTACCATCTAAGGCAAACATGGGCGTAGGCTTGTCTAACTGTCTGAAAGGAATGTTATGTTTCCGAACCCATGCTTCGTCCATGAAACAACCCTCAGCCCCAGAGTCAATCAAGGCACTGCATGTAGCATCCGAACCGGTCCAGCGTAGATGGACCGACATAGTAGTACAAGATCTAGATGAAGAGACCTGAGTAGTAGCGCTCACCAGTAGCCCTCCGCTTACTGATGGGCTCTGGCCTCTTACTGGACATGAATTAACAAAATGTCCATCAAATCCGCAATAGAGGCACAGGCGGTTGGTGATCCTCCGTTCCCTCTCCTTAGTCGAGATGCGAATCCCTCCCAGCTGCATGGGCTCAGTCTCAGAGCCAGAGGAGGGAGATGGTTGCGATGCGGAGCAGGGAAACACCGTTGATGCGAGCTCTCTTCCACGAGCCTGGTGACGAAGATCTACCCGTCGTTCTATGCGGATGGCGAGAGCAATCAAAGAGTCCACACTGGAAGGAACCTCCCGAGAGAGAATCTCATCTTTGACCACTGTGTGGAGTCCCTCCAGAAAACGAGCGAGCAGCGCCGGCTCGTTCCAGTCACTAGAGGCAGCAAGAGTACGAAACTCTATAGAGTAATCCGTTATGGATCGATCACCTTGGCATAGGGAAGCCAGGACCCTAGAAGCCTCCCCACCAAAAACTGAACGGTCAAAAACCCGAATCATCTCCTCTTTAAAGTTCTGGTAATTGTTAGAACAATCAGCCCTTGCCTCCCAGATAGCTGTGCCCCACTCTCGGGCCCGGCCAGTAAGGAGTGAAATGACGTAAGCAACCCGAGCTCTCTCTCTAGAGTATGTGTTGGGTTGAGAGAGAACACAATCTCACACTGGGTGAGAAAGGAGCGGCACTCAGTGGGCTGCCCGGAGTAGCAAGGTGGGTTATTAACCCTAGGTTCTGGAGGCTCGGCAGGCCAGGAAGTAACAGGTGGCACGAGACGAAGACTCTGGAACTGTCCAGAGAGGTCGGAAACCTGAGCGGCCAGGCTCTCCACGGCATGGCGAGCAGCAGACAATTCCTGCTCGTGTCTGCCGAGCATGGCTCCTTGGATCTCGACGGCAGTGTTACGAGCGTCTGTAGTCGCTGGGTCCATTCCTTGGTCGGATCCTTCTGTCATGCAGGTGAATGAGGACCCAAAAGCGACTTGGCGAAAACAGAGTATTTAATCCAGAATAAACTTTACAAAACAAAAAGCATAATACTACACGTAAAGACGAGAACGGACTGGAGACTTGATCGAGAACTGCAGGTTGCCTCGGGAAGGCACTTGAACCTAGCAGACTCAGACACCTGCTCACCACGCAGCATCTGAGGGAAACACGACACGACAGGGCAAAACATAGACACAGCACGGTGAATTATAAATGAGGATCCGACAGGGCAGGTACGGGAAACAAGGAGTGAAATAGGGACTCTAATCAGGGAAAAGGATCGGGAACAGGTGTGGGAAGACTAAATGATGATTAGGGGAATAGGAACAGCTGGGAGCAGGAACGGAACGATAGAGAGAAGAGAGAGCGAGAGAGTGAGAGAGGGAGGGGGAGAGAGAGGGATAGAAAGAGGGAAAGAACCTAATAAGACCAGCAGAGGGAAACGAATAGAATGGGAAGCACAGGGACAAGACAAGATAATAAATGACAAAACATGACA
>NW_025757906.1:0-5343 GCF_021184085.1 Oncorhynchus gorbuscha
TGTCATGTTTTGTCATTGATTGTCATGTCTTGTCCCTGTGCTTCCCCTTCTGTTCGTTTCCCTCTGCTGGTCTTGTTGGGTTCTTTCCCTCTTTCTATCCCTCTCTCTCCCCCTCCCTCTCTCACTCTCCCGCTCTCTCTTCTCTCTATCGTTCCGTTCCTGCTCCCAGCTGTTCCTATTCCCCTAATCATCATTTAGTCTTCCCACACCTGTTCCCGATCCTTTTCCCTGATTAGAGTCCCTATTTCTCTCCTTGTTTTCCGTTCCTGCCCTGTCGGATCCTTGTCTATATTCACCGTGCTGTGTCTATGTTTTGCCCTGTCGTGTCGTGTTTCCCTCAGATGCTGCGTGGTGAGCAGGTGTCTGAGTCTGCTAGGTTCAAGTGCCTTCCCGAGGCAACCTGCAGTTCTTGATCATGTCTTCAGTCTGTTCTCGTCTTTACGAGTAGTATTATGCCTTTTGTTTTGTTAAGTATCTTACTGGATTAAAAACTCTGTTTTCGCCAAGTCGCTTTTGGGTCCTCATTCACCTGCATGACAGAAGGATCCGACCAAGGAATGGACCCAGCGACTACAGACGTTCGTAACACTGCCGTCGAGATCCAAGGAGCCATGCTCGGCAGACACGAGCAGGAATTGTCTGCTGCTCGCCATGCCGTGGAGAACCTGGCCGCTCAGGTTTCCGACCTCTCTGGACAGTTCCAGAGTCTTCGTCTCGTGCCACCTGTTACTTCCTGGCCTGCCGAGCCTCCAGAACCTAGGGTTAATAACCCACCTTGCTACTCCGGGCAGCCCACTGAGTGCCGCTCCTTTCTCACCCAGTGTGAGATTGTGTTCTCTCTCCAACCCAACACATACTCTAGAGAGAGAGCTCGGGTTGCTTACGTCATTTCACTCCTTACTGGCCGGGCTCGAGAGTGGGGCACAGCTATCTGGGAGGCAAGGGCTGATTGCTCTAACAAATACCAGAACTTTAAAGAGGAGATGATTCGGGTTTTTGACCGTTCAGTTTTTGGTAGGGAGGCTTCTAGGGCCCTGGCTTCCCTATGCCAAGGTGATCGATCCATAACGGATTACTCTATTGAGTTTCGCACTCTTGCTGCCTCTAGTGAGTGGAACGAGCCGGCGCTGCTCGCTCGTTTTCTGGAGGGACTCCACGCAGTGGTTAAGGATGAGATTCTCTCCCGGGAGGTTCCTTCAGATGTGGACTCTTTGATTGCTCTCGCCATCCGCATAGAACGACGGGTAGATCTTCGTCACCGGGCTCGTGGAAGAGAGCTCGCATCAACGGTGTTTCCCTGCTCCGCATCGCAACCATCTCCCTCCTCTGGCTCAGAGACTGAGCCCATGCAGCTGGGAGGGATTCGCATCTCGACTAAGGAGAGGGAACGGAGGATCACCAACCGCCTGTGCCTCTATTGCGGATTTGATGGACATTTTGTCAATTCATGTCCAGTAAAAGGCCAGAGCTCATCAGTAAGCGGAGGGCTACTGGTGAGCGCTACTACTCAGGTCTCTTCATCTAGATCTTGTACTACTATGTCGGTCCATCTACGCTGGACCGGTTCGGGTGCTACATGCAGTGCCTTGATTGACTCTGGGGCTGAGGGTTGTTTCATGGACGAAGCATGGGCTCGGAAACATGACATTCCTTTCAGACAGTTAGACAAGCCTACGCCCATGTTTGCCTTAGATGGTAGTCATCTTCCCAGTATCAGATTTGAGACACTACCTTTAACTCTCACAGTATCTGGTAACCACAGTGAGACTATTTCTTTTTTGATTTTTCGTTCACCTTTTACACCTGTTGTTTTGGGTCATCCCTGGCTAGTATGTCATAATCCTTCTATTAATTGGTCTAGTAATTCTATCCTATCCTGGAACGTTTCTTGTCATGTGAAGTGTTTAATGTCTGCCATCCCTCCCATTTCTTCTGTCCCCACTTCTCAGGAGGAACCTGGCGATTTGACAGGAGTGCCGGAGGAATATCATGATCTGCGCACGGTCTTCAGTCGGTCCCGAGCCAACTCCCTTCCTCCTCACCGGTCGTATGATTGTAGTATTGATCTCCTTCCGGGGACCACTCCTCCTCGGGGTAGACTATACTCTCTGTCGGCTCCCGAACGTAAGGCTCTCGAGGATTATTTATCTGTGTCTCTTGACGCCGGTACCATAGTGCCTTCTTCCTCTCCGGCCGGGGCGGGGTTCTTTTTGTTAAGAAGAAGGACGGTACTCTGCGTCCCTGCGTGGATTATCGAGGGCTGAATGACATAACGGTTAAGAATCGTTATCCGCTTCCCCTTATGTCATCAGCCTTCGAGATACTGCAGGGAGCCAGGTGCTTTACTAAGTTGGACCTTCGTAACGCTTACCATCTCGTGCGCATCAGAGAGGGGGACGAGTGGAAAACGGCGTTTAACACTCCGTTAGGGCATTTTGAGTACCGGGTTCTGCCGTTTGGTCTCGCCAATGCGCCAGCTGTTTTCAGGCATTAGTTAATGATGTTCTGAGAGACATGCTGAACATCTTTGTTTTTGTCTATCTTGACGATATCCTGATTTTTTCACCGTCACTCGAGATTCATGTTCAGCACGTTCGACGTGTTCTACAGCGCCTTTTAGAGAATTGTCTCTACGTAAAGGCTGAGAAGTGCTCTTTTCATGTCTCCTCCGTTACTTTTCTCGGTTCCGTTATTTCCGCTGAAGGCATTCAGATGGATTCCGCTAAGGTCCAAGCTGTCAGTGATTGGCCCGTTCCAAGGTCACGTGTCGAGTTGCAGCGCTTTTAGGTTTCGCTAATTTCTATCGGCGTTTCATTCGTAATTTCGGTCAAGTTGCTGCCCCTCTCACAGCTCTTACTTCTGTCAAGACGTGTTTTAAGTGGTCCGGTTCCGCCCAGGGAGCTTTTGATCTTCTAAAAGAACGTTTTACGTCCGCTCCTATCCTCGTTACTCCTGACGTCACTAGACAATTCATTGTCGAGGTTGGCGCTTCAGAGGTAGGCGTGGGAGCCATTCTATCCCAGCGCTTCCAGTCTGACGATAAGGTTCATCCTTGCGCTTATTTTTCTCATCGCCTGTCGCCATCTGAGCGCAACTATGATGTGGGTAACCGTGAACTGCTCGCCATCCGCTTAGCCCTAGGCGAATGGCGACAGTGGTTGGAGGGGCGACCGTTCCTTTTGTCGTTTGGACAGACCATAAGAACCTTGAGTACATCCGTTCTGCCAAACGACTTAATGCCCGTCAAGCTCGTTGGGCGTTGTTTTTCGCTCGTTTCGAGTTTGTGATTTCTTACCGTCCGGGTAGCAAGAACACCAAGCCTGATGCCTTATCCCGTCTGTTTAGTTCTTCTGTGGCTTCTACTGATCCCGAGGGGATTCTTCCTTATGGGCGTGTTGTCGGGTTGACAGTCTGGGGAATTGAAAGACAGGTTAAGCAAGCACTCACGCACACTGCGTCGCCGCGCGCTTGTCCTAGTAACCTCCTTTTCGTTCCTGTTTCCACTCGTCTGGCTGTTCTTCAGTGGGCTCACTCTGCCAAGTTAGCTGGTCATCCCGGTGTTCGAGGCACTCTTGCGTCTATTCGCCAGCGCTTTTGGTGGCCGACTCAGGAGCGTGACACGCGCCGTTTCGTGGCTGCTTGTTCGGACTGCGCGCAGACTAAGTCGGGTAACTCTCCTCCTGCCGGTCGTCTCAGACCGCTCCCCATTCCTTCTCGACCATGGTCTCACATCGCCCTAGACTTCATTACCGGTCTGCCTTTGTCTGCGGGGAAGACTGTGATTCTTACGGTTGTCGATAGGTTCTCTAAGGCGGCACATTTCATTCCCCTCGCTAAACTTCCTTCCGCTAAGGAGACGGCACAAATCATTATCGAGAATGTGTTCAGAATTCATGGCCTCCCGTTAGACGCCGTTTCAGACAGAGGCCCGCAATTCACGTCACAGTTTTGGAGGGAGTTCTGTCGTTTGATTGGTGCGTCCGTCAGTCTCTCTTCCGGGTTTCATCCCCAGTCTAACGGTCAAGCAGAGAGGGCCAATCAGACGATTGGTCGCATACTACGCAGCCTTTCTTTCAGAAACCCTGCGTCTTGGGCAGAACAGCTCCCCTGGGCAGAATACGCTCACAACTCGCTTCCTTCGTCTGCTACCGGGTTATCTCCGTTTCCAGAGTAGTCTGGGTTACCAGCCTCCTCTATTCTCTTCCCAGCTTGCCGAGTCCAGCGTTCCCTCCGCTCAAGCGTTTGTCCAACGTTGTGAGCGCACCTGGAGGAGGGTGAGGTCTGCACTTTGCCGTTACAGGGCACAGACTGTGAGAGCCGCCAATAAACGCAGGATTAAGAGTCCAAGGTATTGTTGCGGCCAGAGAGTGTGGCTTTCCACTCGCAACCTTCCTCTTACGACAGCTTCTCGTAAGTTGACTCCGCGGTTCATTGGTCCGTTCCGTGTCTCCCAGGTCGTCAATCCTGTCGCTGTGCGACCTGCTTCTTCCGCGACATCTTCGTCGCGTCCATCCTGTCTTCCATGTCTCCTGTGTCAAGCCCTTTCTTCGCACCCCCGTTCGTCTTCCCTCCCCCTCCCGTCCTTGTCGAGCGCACCTATTTACAAGGTACATAAGATCATGGACATGCGTTCTCGGGGACGGGGTCACCAATACTTAGTGGATTGGGAGGGTTACGGTCCTGAGGAGAGGAGTTGGGTTCCGTCTCGGGACGTGCTGGACCGTTCACTCATTGATGATTTCCTCCGTTGCCGCCAGGATTCCTCCTCGAGTGCGCCAGGAGGCGCTCGGTGAGTGGGGGGGTACTGTCATGTTTTGTCATTGATTGTCATGTCTTGTCCCTGTGCTTCCCCTTCTGTTCGTTTCCCTCTGCTGGTCTTGTTGGGTTCTTTCCCTCTTTCTATCCCTCTCTCTCCCTCCCTCTCTCACTCTCCCGCTCTCTCTTCTCTCTATCGTTCCGTTCCTGCTCCCAGCTGTTCCTATTCCCCTAATCAATCATTTAGTCTTCCCACACCTGTTCCCGATCCTTTTCCCTGATTAGAGTCCCTATTTCTCTCCTTGTTTTCCGTTCCTGCCCTGTCGGATCCTTGTCTATATTCACCGTGCTGTGTCTATGTTTTGCCCTGTCGTGTCGTGTTTCCCTCAGATGCTGCGTGGTGAGCAGGTGTCTGAGTCTGCTAGGTTCAAGTGCCTTCCCGAGGCAACCTGCAGTTCTTGATCATGTCTCCAGTCTGTTCTCGTCTTTACGAGTAGTATTATGCCTTTTGTTTTGTTAAGTATCTTACTGGATTAAAAACTCTGTTTTCGCCAAGTCGCTTTTGGGTCCTCATTCACCTGCATGACA